>NC_136000.1:19261945-19561945 GCF_048128805.1 Centroberyx gerrardi
CTTGACCTGTGAGTCATGGTGTAGTCTTTAAGAATCTGGCACAGCTTCCTCTCTCCTCTGCTGGATGGTCATCCCTCACTCCCCCAGAACTTCCCTGACTCCTGCTGGTCTAGTTACAAGCATTCCCATCACTCTCTCCCCCTCTTTCTCTCTCTCTCTCTCTCTCTCTTAATGTTCTAGACTTACACCTCTGTTCCTTCTGTTAGAGAAGATGTTTAGTTTGTTTGGAGAGGGATTTTCTAAACCGTCTTTTATTCTTGGTTGCAAATATAGTCAAAACTCGCGGGATAAATGCCAACTCTTGAACTTCATCTTAGGACAGGCAAAAATGGCTATTTATGTCAGTCGGAAAAAAGAACAAACAATCCTTAGACTTTGATGCAGAAGATTTGTTTATCAAGATGCTAAAGGCAAGATTAAGGGTTGCTTGTAATTACTTTAGTGCTATGAAGGATCTGAATAAGTTCACATATATTTGGTGTTATAGAGTCAAGTCAAGTCTGAAATGAACTGAGTTGAAGGATGGCTTGTCCTTGGTTTTGTTTACTGTTTTTTTTTTGTTATAAGTTGATTATTTTATTGTGAGTGACCAATGAATGCACTTTTTTTTTTTTGTAATTTGCTAAATTGTTTTGAATAAAGAGCTCTCTCTCTCCACATGGTGTGGGTGTGTGTGGTGTATGTGTGTGTGTGTGTGTGTGTGTGTGTGTTTGTACATATATGCAAATGAGTACCAGAACTAACTTGGTTCTGAAAGGACAGATCAACAGACCTGCTGGTGGGGGTTCACATATCACTATTATAAATAAACAACATCTGCTCAAGTCAGGGAGAGGACGCCGTCTGTGACGATACCGAACCTGGGATATCGGCTGATCTCTAAGCAGAACATAATTTACTCTGCTTACTCTTTTTCCCCAGAGGACTTGAAGGGGCTGGAATGGTTTCCATGATGAATAGTGCACACACACACTCACACTGGAAACTCTGCATCCGACCCCAAGATTCCAGTTAGGAGTAGGACTTACGAGCATCTACAGGGGGTATGACAGGGCATAAGGGATGATGGTGGTGGTGGTGATGGGGAAATGAGGAAAATGGTGGGCGGGTATTTCACCATGAACTGGGGTTTGGAACATTCACATTGACTAGAATCATTTAGTCATCATCACAGTTGTAGGTCTGTGAACAGCTCAGGGCAGAAATACATTTTTGTGAGGGCGATAAAATGAAATCACTGGAAAATGGATCAGTCAGGCTTGTGAGTTTTAAACGTCCCAAATGCAACCGCAATCCATAGTGATTTTAGAATTTATGATAATGAATCAAGCATTAGTTGACTTTTCCATATTAGCACCCAGTTACTTTTACTTTTTATCCCTCTGTCTCTTCTTTTTGTCTTGAAAAGTCCCCCCCCCCTTCCATGCACACACACACACACACACACGCACACACAATGTACAGATGTCTTTGGGGTAGGGTAGCATGCCAATAATACGCTGTATGTTAGCAGACAGACATATAGAGGGGGCAGGTGCTAATTACTTGTGTCTATAGTACCTGCTCGTGTGGCAGGATCACTCCCAGTCTGATACTGGTGAACACCTGCTCTATCATTCCTCACGCTCTAAATAAGAAGAGTCAGACACAGGCAGGTGCTTGGGCATGGACAACAGTCTGAAAAAAATATTCTGATCTAAACGTATGCCTCACACTCATAATAAACCAGGTAAACTCATCAGCTAATAGAAACACTGTACAGACAGACAAGGATATGCTCAAAAGGTACAGTATATATACTCGTAAATATGGATGAATTGCTTTTGTGGTTTTGTGGTTCAGGTGAACTCATTAATTCTACATGACCTTGCCAAGGTAGGTCAATCAAAGGGAGGAAAGGGAAAATATGTCGCAGGATGATAAAGTTCCCTTATAAAGAGCCTATATTAGGGAAAATATAAAATATAAATTTATCCCTCTAGCTATAAAACATGCATGTGCACTACATGGATGATTTCCACAGATAATGAGGGAATTCAAGCCCAGGGGTGATAAATTATTCGATGGTTGACTACATTGAGAGGCAGAAAGAAAGTGAAGGAGTGTTTGTGTGTGTGTGTGTGTATGAGAGAGAGAGAGAGAGAGAGAGAGAGACGCAAAGAGAGAGTAAGTGAGAAGAGGGAGAGCGAGAAAGAGAGGGGGGGGGGGTCTCCCATAGGTCACTGTTTGCAGTCACACCTGCTCCTGCTCTCATTCGCCGCGGGAGACAGGCAGACGAGTCGATGCAGGCAACAGCTCGAGATCCATGCATGATCACACCACAGTGCTCACCACAGTGCAGACCCGCAAAAATGTCCCTCACTTTAAACAAAGCAAATGCATGTATTGCTAATGTATTGTGTATAGTTCGTGATTTTAAGCTTGGTAGAACATTTATGGTACAGCCATGACTCACTTCACTTGACTGACAGCCACATAAATAGTGACTTAAACATCCATGTTGATGACTTAAGGGTGACCTGGTGTACAGCAGCGTCAAGTGAAGAGAAGACATGTAATATATGAGAAGCATGAGAAGGTCTTCCTTTTCTAAACAGCTACTTCGCGTAAGCCAGACCTTAAGAGCGCTGCAGTATTGCAATATAAACTAATCTCTGTTATCATCAAAGAGAAACCCTCCCTCTGAATCTTCTCTAATACACACACGCTGGCTGAGTCAATGATAAACACAGAAAGATGATATGAATCAGAGACAACTTGTGAAGGAGACCAGTAGCCCTGGTCTCCTTCACAATCAATGGGATCTGACACCGTCCTTCCTATTCTGGTTCTGATTCACAGCAAGCACCGCAGCAACTTTGGGGCATCTTTAAAGCAAAGGTCACAGAGAAGCTGCTCAGAATGGAGAGTGAGGTGCTGAACTCTCTCCGTGCTTCTAGTGAGGATGTAGGGGATAAACTGCCTGCTTGGACTTTAAGTGCTTCTCTATGGGGTTTCCATAATATCTGTATGGTTCCACATAGGTGGGTGTAGTCATAAAGCTTACAAATGGACATGTGGGACAACAATTAAGAGGGGCAGAGGAGTGATGAGCCAGCAGAGGTGAGTAATGGGAAGTGTAGATGAATTTAAGGGGTGGGGTGATGAGGGAGAGAAATTTGGTGAGGAGGAGTGCATCAATGTCCAGTCATTCATGGCTGCCCACGGCCCACACTGGCTCCGCGCCGCACGTGAAAGGGTGGCTTGTGCGCTTCTGCCTTAGACAAGCAGAGTGAACAATAGCACAGATGAGGGACAAAATCTGGATCTACTTAGGAAGAGAAGTGATTTTTTTTCCCCCTGCATTTTGGAGAAAGGGAAAAACAGTCCCATATGACTGTTTTTTTTCTCCCAGTTATTAATTGAAAACGGTCATCAATTGTGAAGTAAAAAGAACGGTTGGCTAGTAATGGCCGATGGAGAGGTGGAGACAAGAAGCAAAGAGCGATGGGGAGAGAGAGAGGGCTGAGAAGAGAGGAGGCTCTGCCAGCACATCCTGAGTAATCAGGCACTTTAAGGAGAAAATGTGATGGAGCTTCCTGGAAGATTGCGGAGGTGAAGGTTTTTTCCTCTCACACACATTTAGAACATGGGCATGGGGATTTAATGCTGAAAGAATTGTCTAGTTCAAGTTATACTAACTGACATAAAATCTGCTACAATATAATGTAAAAGAATTCATTATTCAACCTCACAACATTATTAGGTGCTCAGGAACACCTCTGTACCAGGATCTGTGCGTTCATTGGTTGTCTTGTTCATTTGTGTGCAACGGTATGTTTAGGTTGCACAGAGGCTTAAGTGCCCTGCATAAGGAAAATACAGTGTGTGCTCGTACAGCAGCCAGCACTATAGAAGTCACACAAGCATGAGCCAGCTGTAGGTTGGGCCGTGCTGCATTCACATACCAGGAAGTAGCTTGGTGATTTTCTAACTGTAAAAATGCAGTCAACGCATGAATTAAATGTTTTGTTCAGTGATTTTCATAGTTATAACACTGTGCTACCACACCACTTTGGAGTTTTTAATGTCAATGTAGTTTCACTCACTCCAATCATACATACCCCCCACCCCACCCCCACCCCTCCACCCCAGCACCTAGCAAGTGCTAGCACACTAGCTGTCTTACCAAAACAGCAGGGTCATGTAAGCCACTGAGAAAGGATAACAGATTTCTTTATGATCCAATAATGAAGGCAAAATCATTACTCCTGATTTCATAAACACATTACAATTCCCCATAACACCAGGGAAAGTAGATCACAACCTGCAAAAATAAAATAACACTAGTATAGCTACAGCATGGTTTCAAATATTTCTGGTTATATAAATTCCCAAAAAACATTTATGTAACCAAACCATGCAACTTTATGTCCACAAAACAGGTCCAAAACAAAGATTTTGAATGCTACTGAGACCTCAAGGCGAGTCTCGTAGTAACCCAGAATAGTTGCTTCAGGCAACTGCTGTCTGGCCTGTGGACCTCTCGCTGTCCCCTTATCTGCCCCCTACTGAGTTCTGGGGGTGTGCGGGACAGGATAGGGATGAGACAGGATGGGATGAGGAGGACGCTGGAACTAAATGTGGAGCTTGCAGCCTAGGCCACAGGGAGACAGAGAAGGGGACCACAGACCTCGGCAGTGTACAATTATCCAAAACAAGAGAGTCAGGCCAACCTCCTCTCACTGAGACTCACGACAACAACATAACAGAGTAAAGCCAACAGGATATTTTACTGTCCTTTACCCCCTGGATCACATACACAGATCTGAGCAAATATGCACACACATATACAGAAACAGATCTATACACACACTGAAGATATAATCTACTACATATTTTCAGTCAGTATTGTACCACATTGCACTGAATTGGCTCCATATCAAACATCTACTTCTCACTATACCTCTTGGCAGGTACTTTGTGTAAACATCTCTCAACAGAGCTAAACGCAACTCACAAAGTATCTTATAATCAGGGTGCTTCAAAGGCAAATTGCCAAACCCCAGTATCACCTTGCTCACGCATCTGAGCGTACACCTTCAACAGTTTAGCACGTGGCAGACAGATATAAGGGTTCCCTCGCCTTTGCAGTGAATTACTGAGAGTCAGAATGCAAAAGGCTCTCTGGAGCTGGCAGCCGCTGGCATTCCTTAGGGCCGGGGGCCTACAGAGAGGTACCTGGGTGTGTAGCACGCTTCCCCAAGGCTCATGCATGCTCGTGGCTCCACCTGAGAGGCCCACAAGAGTGCCATAGATGACGTATTGTGTGCATAGATGCAGTGAATTAGTTGAGTAGCGTTCCATTCCTCATCAGACTTGGAGGGGATCCAGCTGGATGCATCCAGGCTGGGCTAGCTTGAAGAGGCTCACCCTTTTGTGGAGGCCCAGGAGGGGAGAGAGATCAAAGGCCCGCCGGCATGCTCTGGTCTGTATGCCGGCTGGACCCATGAACATGTTACAGATGAGCAGAGGCGCCAGAGAACCATCTGGGGTTATATAATGGTACTGAGTCCAAGGTACAGTACTGCGGACATACAGGACACAACAGAGAGCAGAATATGGCAGATACACTTGAACTGAAACCTGCCAAATTAGTATGAAGCACTTCCCTTTTGTTCTTTCATGGGATCTGTATTGTTTAATCACTAGTGGGAACGATGAACTTAAAGCCACAGTGAGCAGATGGCTTAAATAAATAAATAATAGAAAAAAGTTGGTTGTGGTCAATAATGATCAGTATTCCTGTAAATGAGTTAAGCAGTTCATAGTATTCCCATGATGTCACATGCATTTCCTACCAATATGCACACTGCTCATTGGCTGTGTTTGTCATTTGATTGTAATCACCTGTTAATTTATTACAATCACCTGCTATTTTCCTACCAAGATGGCCGTGTGGTGGTGTAACAGAATACTACGAATAAGCAAAGCAATCATTATTTCTGTGAATTCGCCAATAAAGTGATTCACTACATGAAAATAAATCTTGTGCTCTTTTTATCAAGATTTTTTCACACAATATGGAGTTAAATATATTTGCAGAGTGTTTTGAAATTGCCTTGAGAATGACATTAACAACAGACTATGGGCATTTGAACACATGCATGTGAGAGAGCCCCACTGATCAGTGTTATGCCAGAGACAGTTGCATGGAAGGAACAAAAAGAAAGGTTTAGTTCTTTCTCAGGGAGGGTTTCTGTCAGTCTGTTCTAGTCAGAGAGCAGCTAGAAACAAAAACACCCCAGAGAAGAGCCTCATCCTGGTCCTCCAAACTGGCAGCTGAACTCTGAGGGAGCAGCTTTGTGATAAGAGCTACTGAGCTGCAGATCAAGAGTCACTTTGATTACTTGGCAGCTGGTGAACCAATCCAAATTGTCATCTACACATAGAGTCATTTTTCAGACCATGCAGCGTGTCCTCCTCTTGCTCACGTTCATCACCTTACGCAAGCACACTAGATGCTGTGAAACAAAAACAAAGCTTTCCTCTCCACGATTTCCTTCTCTCAAAAACAATGTATCATTGACAGAACTGTTTCTTTCCCCCTCCATCCATACCTCTGTTTCTACTCCATGGATCAAATAATATTCTGTCACCACAGTGCTTAAGGGGAAATGGTGAAGTAGGCGAGAGAGACATGACATGTGAATGCTACGTTTGACAGACCATGGACCCTTTCTGTGATTCATGATTCTTTCATACATCCAGGAGGTGTGGACAGTACAAAGAGCCTGTGTGTGTTGTGTGTGTGAGTGTGTGTGTGTGTGTGTTTGTGTGCATGCATATGTATCCGTGAATACGTGCAGAAAGTGAAGGTGATCTCATTTCTGGAAGCAATGAGGACTGATTGGGGTTAAAACTCAGCGTTGTAGAGGGATACCTCAACAAGCCCTAGCTTGGGGTTGATGGTATCATTGCTATCGTGTCATCTGAGGAGATGAGTGGCAGCAGAAACCACAGGGAAACAGGAGTCTGACGAAGAGGGTTTGAAGGTCATGGTAACTGATATGATAAGCAACGATAGGCAGTGGAAACAATGTTTAAAAATAAATATTACATATAAAAAATAAATAGCCAACGACCGACCTCAATCCAGAATTTTGAGAATTCCATTTGGAGAACTTCCAAAAGAATACACTTTTTTTTTAAAAAAGCGCTCCAATGGGTACTCACAAAAATGAAGGTGCTCTTTGGCTGGGAAAAAAAACATACTTCAACATACAATCAAAGACTACTGTTTGCTTAAAGCTGCTGCCCGTAGAATTTGGAACTTGATGACTTTGGCAACCCCCTGAGTCCCTTAGCGGTAGTGTTTTACATCACTGTCGCAATGACGACTCGCCCCCCCCTCTGCAGGCTGCAGAGAGAAGACAAATATGTATACAGAGGTGACCTGAAACTGCCATAATACAAATTGGAAAAGCTAAACTTGTGTAAGGATGTGAGTTATTTTTCCCATGGCGCAAGATGTGATAATAAGGAGCCAAATTCACGTCAGTCAGTCGATCAGTCAAACAGCGCTCCCTCGCCTCATATTGAGTGATGCTCGTTCGCCTAGTGTTACAGTCTTGCTAAGCTTTGCAACTAATATATGTGTGACAAAAAATATGACATGACATACAGGGCTTGAAATGACCTTTTTGTTTTAGCTCACTAGCCAGTAACACTAGTGAATTTCAAAAGCTTCTAGACACTCACAATTTTTACTGGCCAAAGTTGATGGTCAGATAATATACTAAATAATAAATTTACATATTCTTCTTGAAAAAAAACTTTTCTGAAGGAAGGATCTTGCTGACAATAGGGTGGCCTATAAAAGTCAAGGACTTGTGATCCAGGTGAATTTTGATAGTCTGCATGTCCAGTGTCACCAAGTTTGGGTTTACCTTATTATTTACAATGGCATTCTCCACTTGATATTGTAAATAATAATAGTAATTATAAAATTAAAGGGGAATACTATTTGATTTAAAAATGTACTAATTTGTATGGCCGAAGGCAGCTCTGTCCATACTGTGAACAAGTCTAAAAGTGGAAACCAGCGAACCAAGATTGAAATCTATGATATACTGTAATACTAATATATGGCCTGAAAGGGCTCTATTGACGAGGAATATGAAACTGACTTAATTCACCCATACAATGTTTGTCTAAACTTTATCATCTAGAGCTTTACACTATAAAAGCTCTGTTGGTTCCAAGCAAGAAAATGTAGCCTAATTCACAGGAAATCAACCTAGATATCATTGCTCACCTAAATCCTTTCCAGTACATTTTCCAGTCCAGTTTTTTTAATTTCATTTCTAACTGTTCATTAAAGGCAGAATAACAAAAGAGTATTAAAAACACGTGCTTTGTGAGAAAGGGTGTTGGAAATGCAGGTAGGATAAGGCCTACTGTATAGCAATTTGCAGCACATTTTTGAAATGCATAACAGAGGACTCATTGGCATTTTTACTCACAACAGAGCATTAGTAGAGACTAGACGCTTGGAATATTTAGCATCTTTATTATTTGTGGGGGAAAAAGTGACGTGAGTTCCTCACATTTGCCTCCCTATATATAGTCCAGTGAACTTTGGTCAAAACATCACAGTCAAAACATCATAGGCTGTATGACATCCATCCCACCGTCTACACAGTGTACAGTATAGACCCTGAATCCAGAGCTACATTCCAGCACTAAAACATGGCTCTTATTGTTGTATTACTCACTGTGGTCATCTTGCAGTTCGTAAAATCAGGGCTGCATAAAGACTGTAATTTTAGAGACATATAATTTACCTGTTTAAGTTTATAGCTAAGGGTTAACCCTTGGTGTAAAGCTATGCTATGAGTTAACTTTGTGTTCTGTGTAATAGATGTATTTAGAACATTGTCTGAGTTATGGTTAGGGTTAGGGTGAGGGCAGGGCCAGAGGGGTCATCTCTGGGATGTGGGGTCCCCCATCAGCCCACAATAGTGTTTAAGACAAGGGCTGGGCTTCCTTATAAACATGCACAGCCAGTCAGGCGATGGTAAACTGCAGCAAAACGCTGTGTTTAAGCTCGCATTTGGCTGAATAACAAACTCATAAAGCTTTATTTCAAGTATGTATAGAAAACCTCTGGCTTGGATTCTCAATAAGGTTTCAAATAATTTAAATTCTTCCATTCAGCGAGTCTGCGGTAAACTTTTGGGCTACTGTATATATATATATACAGTATATATATATATATATATATATATATAATTCATTTAAATCACCTGGGTATCCATTATCATGCTGACATACTGTATTTTTGCAGTTTTGCAGCAGTCCAGCAAAGCAGAGTTGGAAGCTTTCGTCTGTTAGCAGAGGCTGTTATCTACCTGAATGTGACTTGGAGAAGATCCTAATGGGATGGATAAGATGCCTGTCCCCTGTTGAAACTCGCCAGTATCAGCAAATGACAGTCTTAGAGTTGAAGGGTAAAAGAAGATTAAAGCACAGAAAAGTGGTGTGGCAAATCAGGATATTTAGATTGCAGATGTTTTAAAGGATGGCTCTTTGATCTAATGAGTTCCACTGTTAGCTGTCAAAGAACCAAACAGAGTTTGCAGAGTGAGGGTACTAAAACATTTACTAATGTCAAGTCTTTTAAAAAAGATTACAATTGTTGAAAGGGCAAAGAAACTCTTTTACTAAGAATTTCCTGAGGGTAAAAACAAATACTATTTCATTAAAAACTGTCAAATTTAACCGAGGCTATACCTTTTTAAAATAAAAATGTGAATATATCTCAGAATTAGATTTGGCTTTTAGATATTTTGAAGATTATGGGTATTTCATATAATCCATCATATGTTTTTTGATAAAATAGATAAGACGTATTCATCTCTGCGTCATAGTTCAGAAAAAGGGAAGTGTAGCTGATTGATTAGTCATGAACTCTGTATTCCACAGTTTGATCTAGGTCAGATATCCACACCCTTCCTACACTAATAAACCACTTGTCTGTCACTAGCAAACCACGGACTGGAGTGTCAGCTGGCATGTCCAGTCAAGACACAGGGTCCCACCCCCCCAGGTCTGCTCGCCCTGTGACCCCCAGAATCACTCTCACCCGTCAATCACCTAGCGAGCTCTCAAGGAGGGGAGGGTTAGTGAGCAGGAAGAACAAACACAGTATCAAACCTGGCTTAAGCCCATCCTTCTCTGAGGTGTTCTCCAATACATTCACACTGACAGGTTAAACAGACGCCACTAAAAAGGGCCTCCTCTGCATGGCAAACATTAAATACTGAAGATGAAATAGGGGATTGACAGATCCTAAGAGTGACTGTAGTTGTAGAAAAAATGCCTGACAAGGCTGTGTAAGGATTACGGTGTAAGCGGTGAGCAAATAGCGTGGTGAGGGCCAACTGATGGGCACGGGGGGGGGGGAAGAAGAACAGTATTATTTCCACTGTGCCGGATCTTAATGATGCTACCTATCCTTTATATGAAAAGACTGGTTACGCGGTTGTGCTTTTATTTCCGTGAGAAGAACATATACATCAACTCACTGATGCAAATACACTTGTGTTTTACAAGTACGGGAGTGAATGAGCCGTTAATTCTCCCGCTTAGCTGTTCTCTACATGTTGCAGCCAAATCTGGGTGTGAGCAGAGTACAGCTGTAGATAAATAATTTGAATTATAAATCAGTATCAGCCAATAAAGAAGTCACATCGTTCAACCGTGGCGATGTGTGCAACGGTTTACACCCACTAAGAGCAATTTGTACTATAATGACTCATTCACACCTGTATTTACCTGTATGTACAGCATTACTTTATTCACAATGCTGAATGATTTATGATCAAATCACTGAAACAAATCTACTGATCCATAACCATGCACTTTTGCACACATAGACAAGCACTATCAATTGACCTTAAATTACCACCGATGACATGAATCATTTCAAGTACCTTTTCAGTCTTTCCATCATTCCTCCCTTTCTTCCTGTTTTTCTCCTGAACACATATTTCCATAGGCTCCAGTCACTCACCATTTCCTGCCTGAATCACTCAGGCCCCAAATCACACACTCTCCTACTCTTATCCTTTGGGACTATTCAGAAGCCCATGCACTCATCCTATCTCAAGACCTCTGGCCCCTTTCCTTGAATCTTACTTCTCCTTCTACCGAACCCCTTCCTCCCCCACATGCCCGCCGACGTCACCCCTCATCTCCATCCACCCTGGCTGCTCCAGAGTGATGTATGTCCCATGTGGAGGTCTTGTTTTCTTGAGTTTGATCTAGCTCCTCTTTGAAGTGACTATTTTTCCAGGTCTGGGGCGGTGATGCCGTCCAGCTAATGCTGACGTACTGCAGTTTGGATGGCATACCCTCCAGCAGAGTGCATGATATTAATGGACATATTTCTCATCATTTGTCTCCAGATTACGGCTTTTATCTAAGATATAGTATGCGTTCCTCCCTATATGTACGTATGTATATATATGTGTATGTATATGTGTGTGTGTGCATGTGTGTGTTTGTGCACATGTTACAGGTGTGCATGCATACAAATGATCCCATGTTTTTGAGTGAGTTGTGTCTTTCCATTTTAGATTCATCTTGATCTAATCTAGTACGTCCCTGCACGCTCGGCAACCAGGCGGGCCCAGACACTCAATCATTCACACCCAGAGGCCAAGCAGCCAGAAGGGGGGAGAGAAGAGACTCTAATCCCCTGAATTGGTTCACAGTTTATGTCCTGTCCCCTGGTATTGCACCTGAAACACATTCATTACATCTACTCCCTCTGCCTGTTAGCTAAATCCCAGCAACAATCCCATGATATCATTTTCATAACTCATAAATTACACTGCACAGTCACACCATTCAACACAGCGTTATAATGTTATTTATGCCTGTCACTATTTCATCATACAGAGATGAGCAGGGGGGAAAATAAGTTTATCAGGTAAGGGAGTCAATTTTCTTAAAATGGAAAGCATCACACAGAAAGATATATGGAAGAATAATGAAAGGACAGGGAGCAATTACACATAATGGTAGTGACGTAATGGCAGCCATTGTTATCAAAATAGCGTGTGAGGAGAAGCTGTCAGAGTTTGAGGACGTTAGAGAGGGATTCATTAGCTGCTAAGACTTACAGAGATCCAGCTGAACCCAACCGGGGCAAATTTCCAGCTGAAACCTCCTACACCTAACAAAAATTAGCATCTGAAAAAAGCAAACATTGTAACTGGGCTGTGCATAAAGCAGTTAAACACTAACAGGAGAGTTTTACTGCGGAGACCTAATAGCCTGTGTGGAATAATAAATCTGATGGATTTGGTGAGTGGAGAGTAGGATCTCACATTAGGGGCAGAGCATGGCTGAGCCTTAGGGAGAGCTAAGGAGCCAGGCTTGAAAGTGTCCTCACTGCCTCTGACGTTCTTCAACCTCTTTTGTGGCTTCGAAACCTCATGTCTTTGGCCTCCGCTCACTCTCTATTTATGCAAGAAAATAAAGAAGAGAACGCTGCCCCTCCTAAATCTGTAAACTGCAATTAAGCTAAATTCCAAGTTTATTTCCAAATGCCGTCCTTGCTCCAGACCATGTGAGAGGCTTCAGTCTAAAATTATCACACATTTGGTCAGGAGGCCAAGAGCGAGCCAGAGCTACGACTGTCTTCTCACAGGCCTGAGGATCACAAAGATATTATGCATGGCTGTTGTTGTTATGCTAATGACGACGATGGTCATAATTCAGAAACTTTAAAATTATCTTTAAAGTGTAAGTAATCGTTTTCTACATTACTTATATTTGCAATCCAAACAAATACATCAGAACAGGCAGTATTGCAGAATATGTGACTAACAAAGTATGACAAAGTCAGACTGTATTATGTCTAGGCTATCGTAGGCATGATAAGGTTTGAGAGATTTCAGCTAGAGATGCTGCTGCTGCTGATGATGATGATGTTAAAGACAAAGATGGCAAGGGAGTCCAGAAAAGACAGTGAAGAAGGAATAAAGTGACAGAATATGGATACAAATGAATGGCATCTCATGGTAATGACATCAAATTGAGTTGCATCTATTGTTTTACGATCACCCGGCCCCTTTGGGAGTGAGTGGGCCTTTGCAGCGAGACGGCTTAACTAAAGGCATCGTGCTGGTTTAACTGCTTTATGATAGCCCTTCTAACCAATGGTCTGACGTCTGGTAGCAAAAAACACAGCCCACGCACCCCAGTCTGTCACCCTATCACATCCCCCTCTCTCTCCATGTCCGTCTCTCTCTCTCTCCATCATGTGTTTACACGTCAGTATCGCAAGTGACAGGGCTGTAATCGGAAGTCAACAACCGTGTCATTTGGAAGAATGTTGTCTTTTCCTGGGAGCGCAGTGGTCAGCAGAGAAAAACAAGATTTACATCTCACAGGGAGGGGCAAAGCGTCAACCATGCATTATCCCCTATTGGCTGTGGTCAGAGAGGGGCGTTAACGTGTGGGAGAGGTAGACACAAAGAGGCAGACAAATGCTCACCCATGGTGGAAATTGCTATATCAAACACTACAGTGGTGATTCTCATAACTTGTAGAAGACACCCAAACTAAAAACACATTCTACACACCACCCTATATGAAGAGATGTTGTCAAGCTATTCCTAGTTTGCATATTTTTGAGATTCAACAATAATTATACTGTTCGACAGATCAGACTAGGTGTGCTGTACTTACTGTTGATGCCTTCCTTTGTCAGTCAGCCTCTGTATGAAACGAAACGCCACCTATAAACAAAAGAGGGAGTGAATTATGGTAAATAAACTTCATAAAATGCCGTCCTGTGGTCTTGGAAGAGGAATCAGGGTATTTTTGAGGTCATTTTGAGAACTCTATTTTTGTTTTCCTTTTTGTTTGCCTTTGATATTGGAGCAGTTTTCCACTTTCAATTGGAAATAAAAAATAACAACCAGGACATAATTAAAACTTCCTTTTCGGTTCTTTTATTACAGCTTTATTTATTTCGTCACAATGTTTACTGTTTATTCTCTTCTCGAGCCGTGAGAGGTTTACCACCACAGGCTTTCTTTCACCTCCTTGAACGAATTAAAAAGAAAAGCTTGGAGTGGACTATATTTCTCACTGTGTTCGCCACAGGGGGAACTGTTACATTTCCTTAGGATGGAAATTTTCTCATGGATGGAAATGGTGTACCTTCTTCCATCAGGATATGTGCAGCCGGTGATGGTTGAAGACTAGAAACAGACTGAGACGGAGGCAATGTTTTCAAAAGCAAAACAAAAAGCAAACTTTTGAAATGTTGCAAGAAATAAATAGCAAATTAGGTGTGTTTGCATCATATGGGTTGAATTTATGTCCAAAAACACATCCGCAAGAAAAATGTAATTGATTAGTACTGGGAAAATTGTTATTCTTCTTTCATGTCAGGTAATATTGGCCATGTTTCATGCTGTCTGAAGACAAAAACAAAGAAATGCACTTGGTAATATTCTAATGCATAAACTAATGGCCATACAACCACGACAGTGTCTTATAAATGGGAGCGACAGCGCAGTTTGGTCTCTTCATCAGTACATGAATACCTGTTGTTGTTGCCAGATATATTATATCCAGAATGAAAGCAGAAATGGTGCTAGTTCATTATTTATTCAACAAATGCATTCCCATCGCAGTTTATCACATTTCTTTAATCAACAAAAGACTAAAACACCTCAAAAACTTTTTTGCATTATTGTAGAAATGTTATTAAAATTTGCCATTTCCATTCAGCCTTTTTGATTGTATGCATTACAATTTGCATAAAAATACTTGTATGGAAAAGCAGCTATAGGCCGAGGAAGAGACAGGGTCAGATGCCCCAGCAGCAGCAGCATGCCCCGTCTTCAGATGAATCCAGCCAGACAGACACACTTAATCCCATACAGGTTCAAAGCTCCACTACCGCACATGTGGTCTCAACCTGAACAGAGTTAAGGAGAATGAAAGAACAAGAACCAAAGAACAGAAGAAGTGAGCAGGGGAACGGGCGGTGAGTAATATATTTATATGTGTTTTGTCTCTGGGAACTGTTGAGGCGGCTTGTTTCTGCCAGCTGTGTGTTTATGTGTGGGTGTGTGACGGACTTCCACACGTAACGGACTCCCCTCGTCTTTTATCCCTGACTGGGATGGGGCATCCCGCCACGCCGGTGCCAGAGACAGGGCCGGCCTGTGACTCAGACAGCTACATCACACCCCATGAGACTCACCAAAGACTTCATCATCCACCAACACATCCCGCAGCATGCTTACTAAGACCGCACTGGCTCTGCTGTGGCATACACACAGATTATGACAATACCAAAGGCAGACAATGATGAAAGTAATGACAATACTGCATGAGTACACACAAAGACATACAACACGCACATATATTTCATCTCATGTGAACAAAGTCAATTCCCTGGCCTCAAAAATGTAGCCATCATGGCCAAGTGGCAAGGTATTCGTCTCTGAAGATCCAATCCCCATCCATCCATTAAACACAGTTCTGTATGTGTGTGAGACATAACTCACATGAAAGTGCGAATCAGGAGCGAACTTTACGATCATTCCTGCTGGAAAGGAATTCAGAAAATGTTATAGCAAACATTTCATGTACTTTATTCAAGCATGTATGTACGTGGTTGGAGAGGCCACCACAGTATGGAAAAGTCCCAGGTTCAACCTCCAGTAAAGCTACTGTATGTGTCCTATTGAAGAGAACTGAAAAGACTGAACCCATGCCTGGTCATATTGTTCTATTTCGCTTTGGATAAGAGCATCAGCTAAATGCATAAATGTTAAAAAGTAGACAAGATTTTTTATTTATTTATTTATTTTTTCAAATTAAAAGCTTAAATTACATATGGATTGTGCCGGTGAGACAAAATAAGCGATTATCAAACATGCCACATGAAGAGTAAATCATAAGAAATGTATTCTCTGAAACAGACTCAAATATCTCAGAAATACTGTTACACTCAAACACTCACACACACAGTAAGACACATGAAATGTTTTTGTTCACGTTAGAGGCAGATCTTCAACATCTGTGCCACATATTGTATCTCATACCAAAGATTTCACATGAATTATAACAGAACATATAGAACAGTATACACTGATAACCAGACATACTCATTTTAGATAGTCCTTTTTATTCATGCACATGTACAATATATGAATTTGCTATCACAGTGCTGCACTTTCGGTGTTTTCAAGTTTACATCGGAGTGTGCACGCATCTGAGCATGTGAATGTGAGCATTCGCAACTTATTCCCATTAACCTTGCGCTTTGGGGGCCACCCCATCATGTAAGAGTGTGAAGGTAAACATTTCTCAGTGAATTCGGCTGGGGAAAGCCCTGCTGGAGTGCGGCTGCATTGTGAAGGCCAAACAGTGCTATACTCAATCTAAACAGCCGATGTGAGAGCCAGGGGAGACCCGGAGTTCACGGTTCACCACAGAGGAGGAGAGGGACCCGGGCGGAGAAATACATCAACAGGCTGCGTAACAGCTGCACACGTTTTCAGTCAACTGATATCGGCGAAGGATGGTAATGTGAATACTTGGATAACCGCTCCATTCAGTAAAGTCTAATTACTCTTCTTTTGCCTCTTGGATTTAGTTGTGTATTTGTATTTCTCTCACTTTTCATGCACGGAGCACATATTTACCTTTTAAGACATCATGCTAATATCACTAAATTTCGGGAGACCAGGCTGTGCAGGCGGCATGCCTATGTGATCTATTTGACAGAGACAGTGCATAATAATGTGCTTAACCATTAAAATTAGCTGTGAATATTAAGCTTTTCACTTTGAGAGTAAACATTACTCTTCTACTTGGTCCAAAAATCTATGTGTTGAAAAACAGTATACAGTATATCTCAATCAACATAAGCATTAATTACAGCCTTTGCTATCTACATTCTGCTTTGTAGTCTTTTGGTCTAATGTGCTTTTTGTCCGTGGAATTTGAAAGTGGAAGTTGTTTCAGTCAGCATCTATTTCTTATAAAAGGTAATTAATTCATACCAACCCAGTACTGTCACAAGAGCTCAGCTATATATATATTTATGTGTGTGTGTGTGTGTGTGTGTGTGTGTGGGTGTAAGTGTTGTATGTGTGTGTCTGTGTCTGTGTTTGTTTGTGTATGTGCAGGGTTTTTATTCAAGCTCCAACAGATGGCATTACAACAAATTGGAAAAACAAAAAAGGAAACTAAAAAGAAAGAATGGTTAAAAAAAAAAAATGGGAATGGGATTAAAACAGGCATTGATTGAACAAATACACCAGCACAGCAAACAGATGAAAGAAAAATGTTCCGTCACTTCCTTACTGGGCAAATAAACAATCACACCAGACGCTCACCCTTCTCATTCACCCTGCTAGTTTCTCAGCCCCACCCTCCCTCTGTTCTCCCATCCACAGAATAAACCAGAACCTCTAAGATTGTTGCATTCCCAGTCAAATGCAGCACACAAATGCCCACTTGTCATTGGCATGAAGAGTGATGAATCACACACACCACCGTGTATACAAAGGCACATATCAAAGGCATTACTTACAACACAACCCATTTCCAAATTTCACAGAATTTCCCAACCCCAAATCACACGATTAACAAATAAGGCAGAATTCCAATCTCACAAACGCAATAACAGTTACGCTTGACTCAGGAGGAATGGTTAATGTTAAATGTCAAATTAACCACCACTGAATCACTGTCTGGGGAACTGAGGGCTGTTTAATGGGCCGCAGGTTTACCATCAGCATATCAGCGTGGTCTGGCCCTGACCTTTCTGTTGCACTAGCACAGCTCTCGCACCTCAGTATGAACCAACAGAATCAGACGCACGGATCCTCCCCAGATGATGCCAGCCTCCGCTCCGTCCAATATTCTCTCTGGGAACCTTTACACACATATCTCGTTACACCTTTAATTCAGAAAGTCTGATGCCCTTGCCTTCCTACGCATATTCACGCCACTGCATGTCTGTTTCTACTGTGTGTTTCTACTTATTGCAAAGGGGAAAAAAAAAAAAAAAAGACAGAGAATGCTAAACAGTTCCAGGAGGGCCTTCGCTAATGTCTTCCGTACTGTTTAAAGATCTCTGGATTTCTCTGACCTACTGCAGAGCTCCCAAACACCTTTTAACTGTCCGTGACACCTCCCCCTGTCATACCTACATAGCCTTACAGGCCTCACAGCACACACGCCCCTCCCAGGATCTGGACCAATCCGACCTCTGGGTCCAGATTACATGAACCACCAAAAACACTCTGGTTCACAAACCCAGACTGCGGCCCTCTGGCTGTTCTTAGGTTAACCTCTCTATCACGCTCAAGTCTCTGGCCCTGCCAATATCCAGACACAAACACACAGCCCACACATTCCAAATCACAAACACCAGACCGAAAATAGTGACGTCGTCTATCCTTCGCTGGTCAGTCACTTGAGTTCCTTCCCCCTCCATCTCTCTCTTTAATCAAGCTCCAAGACACAACTGGACATTCAAACTGCTGGACGGGTGTCTATGACTAATTTTCACTCCCGGAGCCTTTGATGAGCTGAACTCTCTGTACGAGCCAAATAGTGAGGCAAAAATGTTGTGTCCCTCAAAGAAATAACAAAACAGATGAAGTCTCCAAAGAAACAAGAGCGTAAAAAGCTATTTCCTGAAACACACACACACACACACACACACACACACACACACACACACACACACACACACACACGCACACACACACACACACGCAGAGCAAAAACATTACAGTTACCCTGTGCCAAACAAAATGTCTGTGCCCATAAATATGTGCCCTTGAAGTTTAAATATACTAACCAAGAAGTGGGTCAGAAAAGCAACTTTTCTGTGAATGAGCAACAGCTTGGCTGGACGAGACAATCCCTAAACACACAGGACACAGTCTTTCATCCTCTCACTCTGTGAGTCACCACAGACAGTAAAACCTCCACAGTGGGGGGAAAAACATGTACTGGGAAAGGTTAAAACCCTAGATAGCTCTCTCATACTCTCACACACGCAGACCCAGACACACAGAAACATGTACAGAGAGAGAGGGAGAGGGAGAGAGAGAGAGAAATGCACACACATACACGCATACATGATATTCTTGCTATTACCCAGATGTGCACACAAATATTCAGATGTGGTTTTGAGAATTCATTTTTCTCTTATCCAGCCTGTCAAGCATGTGGTCCTGAGTTTGAAAGAGCTCCAAAACCTGCATGAAGTCCATCTGACAGCTCCCAGAAAACAAAGGACTTTTTAAAATAAGAGGGAAGCGAGTCAATACTGATTGGCAGCTGGCCTAGAGCATATTCATCATACTATCTGCTAAGAGGGCCCAAAGCTTATAATTCAGTTGGAAAATGTTTTTGCCGGTTGTTTGAAAGTCACGTCCTATTGGACAGCCGTCTCATCGGTTTCACCACTCAGATCATACCCAAACCACACTGATCCCCATTTGAATATCTACGGGGAAGTCGATAATCATTTCAAGACAGATTATCTTTAGCGCATACGTAATGTGGCCAATCGTTCCATGCCTCATCTCCCTCTCTGCATTTCTATAGCTTTGTTTTTTCTCTTGTGTTCTCATTCGTGATTCGAACTGTCTGACCTTTACCTCCCCCTCTCTTTTCCCATAGCTTCATCAGCTGTGTTGATTAACCGTTCCACAAACAGGGCTATTAGCGAGTCTAGACTCCGAAAGACTGAAGTGGGAGTGCATGCACACACCCCACAGCCACACTAATACTATAGTGTAATCTCTGAGTGAGTGTGTTGCCCCGAGCGGCTTCACTGGGAGAGTTTAGTCTGGGTGGCTGTGGGATTCCACCACTCATGTCATTACTGGGAAGATGATACCACCTAACAAACTGTCCCACCAGGAGTATTTGTATGCATACACACACGCATGAATATACACTTAAACACACAAGCATGCATTTACATTTGATTGACAGCTCATCCACTCTGTTAGGACGCTCATCAGAGGAATCCCCTTAACTGCCCGACCCCACACGACCATGCAGACACACTAACACACTTACACGCCTCCGCCCACCCCAAATTATTCACACTAATATGACCCTGGAGACACTGAACCACTATTACTCAACCAGGCGCAGCGATGTTATCTGAAATCCATAAAGTGTTCCTTGTTAGCACCCAATCAGCTCCTCTTTTATGGACCCAGGGAAAAGAAAAGCAGCCTGCTCAGGCTCTGAGGAGAGGAGCAGCGACTGCAGACTTTAAGAGGGTTTAATTTATCACCGTTAGGACTAAGCGGAGGGCAGGCTGCGACTCTGGAGGGGAGCGCACAGAGGGAGAATGAGCCATGGCCAGAAGCTGAAATGCGGGTTGCGGCACGGCGGAATTATCAAACAGAAACACTTTAATGCACGCACACACGTGCACGCGCCTACACACACACACACACACACGTAATCATGTAAACTCACAGACCATGAGGAACAGTCCCGTCTTTATCCCTGTCTTTGGCATCAGTCACTTCCTCAGGATATGGACCACTTTTGTTTAGCTTCAAACACTGCCTCTCCCTAGTTCCTGTCCTGTCCTGTTCCCTCTCTCTTTCTCTCTCTCTCCATCTCTTCTCTCTCTCTCTCTAGCTCTCTCTCTGTCTGTCTCTGTATCTCCTACTGCCCCTTATTCTTTGTTCTGGCTCCTTCTCATTTTCCTTCTTCAAAAGAAACAAGGAACAAAAACAAAGCTAAAACAGGAAGAATGAAGAAGGGAAAGAGTGACAGGAGGGGGAAGCCGCAGAGCTTTCTAATCTGCAGTAGACAGTCAGAGTGGGCCTAAACTACCGTTCCCTGCCACTGACTTCCGCCTAGTCAAACGAACACCAGCCATAACTTATATCCTTACCCCAATACTAACCATAGACTCAACCCCAAATTACCATCTGCCAGGCACGACGATCATGCAAGCCCACCCACAACTCCGACGGTACCGCCACCTCAAAGCAGGACAAAGACCTACAACTACCACCTCTACCGCATACAGTACACTGTAATCAGCCAGGACCCAAAACCTAAAGTGATTATTGTGTGTATGTTTATGGGCATGAGTGTGTGTGTGTGTGCACTTAAGGGCGTGCACGCTAGCAAGTGTGCAGGCAAGTGTGTGTTCAGTTAATAAACTCAGGGGATAAAAATACCTGACGAGCAGGTGTGTGTGTGTGTGTGTGTGTGTGTGTGTGTGTGTGTGAGAGACAGGACGTGCTATTTGTCGGTACGCCGCATATCCTCTCAACTCCAGCCAAAGTATAGAGTCTTCTCCACCGCAGCACCTGATATCATCGCCGCCTCTAGTTACACTATCAAACACACTGAGGTGGGTGTGGCGCGAGCTACACGATCTTATCTTCTGCCAAATTTGTTATGAAGTAGCGACAGGCTGGGAATCAGAGAAGAGGAACCGAGCTGCGCGCTGCGGCTGGAAGAGACTCAAACCCCCATATAATCAGCTCATCACACCACTGTGGTGTGTCTGAAAGGGAATGGAAGCCGTTTGGAGTGTCTTGCCACTGTGTGTCATGCCAGGCCGTAATTAAGATGATTTAAGGGCTGTTTAATGCATTCTCTCTGTCTCAGCATAACACCAGCGTATGATCAGTCACAGCGGGACAAGCCAGTCGTCTAGATAGTGCATCTGCGGGGGAATTAACTGGGTAAATCTATCATCGTATCATAATAGTCGTTGTCGTTGTCATCGACGTCTTCATCCTCATGTCAGCGGCTTGCCAGCAGATTGGCCTGGAGGTAGAGTAGCTGACAATTAACTGGAAGGTCGTTGGTTTGACTCCTGGCACTGAAACGAGGGTGTGTTGCAGCTTTATTTTATTTTCCTTTGCTTCCAGTTGAAAGTGTTCCATTTGGGTAAAGCAGGTGATTCACTCCACATACTGAACTCACTGTTTATCTTTTGAGTCATTCCAGTATACAACTTAAAACATAACGCTGGAGTTTACAGTAACACGGACCACAGCTCAGGCTGCTAGGAGTCACACTGTGAAACATATACAGCATGACACTCAAAGCTGAATGGCATACTGTATAGTCTCAGAACCACATTGCAGTGTCTGTTCTGCTCTGCTTCTACTCTCGGAAATAAAATGATACAAGAAAATTGGCTATTAGTGCAAAATGCAGTTGGAGAAAGCATGATGCCAAGGGTTGTGCCAGCAAAAATGACAGATTATGATAGAGAAGTGTGGAAAAAAGTTGGGGTTATGAATTTTTTTGTCTCCCCTCACAGGCTGAAATCAGAGAAGAAGCCCGTGTATGTAGGAATAAATCATAGATGAACAACCTATGTGACTTTTGATTTTCTCATTTCAAGGTTTAAATTTCTATCCTTCAGTCCAATGTTTTACCCAAATTTATGAGCTGAGGGCAGGCTGAGCAGTCTTTCATAGGATTTCCTGATATCCACTGCACAGATCTGTTGACAGTCAATATAATCCGCTGCATTGAATTCCTATGGCGCCGCGGCCAACGCTAACATTCTCTCACCTGTCTCTCCTTAACAGTCTTTGGAATACTGCACTTAATCTAAATTGCAGCGGCTTGTGAGGCCATCGAAGCTGAGAGGCACACACAGCGCTGTAGGGGTTGAGCTGACGGCCGGAGACTTGGTGCTTAGGGCTCTTGTAAAACCAGGGGGACCTGTCTGCACTATATAAAAGACATCAGTAAGGCCTCAGTAACACTGGGACTGATCCTCTCAAAAATAACAAGCCTGACCTCTCAGCCCCTAACACGGGATTTCACCACCTACTCATGGCACTCTGGTAAGATTTGCATCAGTGAGTAAGCCTTGATCTACTGTGAGTGTGTGTGTGCGTGTGTGTGCATGTTTCTATCACTGAGAGAATGCAGTTGTGTATGTGTGTGTGGTGCATTCAGACCCGTGCGTATTTCTTATTCTGTCAGGCGGAGTGGTTGATGTGTGTGTCTTGGCTCTACCCCCGGTGAAATTGAGATGAAAAATGAGCAGGGACAGCGGGCTACCTGTTATCACTTCAAATATTTTCTTTCCACATTCCCAGAGTTTAACTTCAACAAATGACGGCAAATTAGATTAACTGCAGCTAATGTCATTTACATCAATCTCTGTTCTGAGAGGATGGGCTTTATGTGGCCCAGCCCGGCCCTGGGGTAGACTGTCTCAGAGGGGTCAGTTTTAAGTTCATGGATAATAACTATGACCCACTTTCAACTCCTGACAATCATTAATGGGTAAAGATATCCTAGGACAAGTGTTGCATAATGCATTCCATACAATGCCAGAAAGAAGCAGATCAGTTCTCCTTAGGGTGGAAAGACACTGCAGGACACATTTTTTAAATAATATTTCTTGAGCAATTTTTGTCGAGCAGTTGCCATCTTGGCAAACTATTGTAATAACAACTGCGAGAGCAATTATGAAGTTTTTGCCCTGATCTTGTGAAACTTGTGTTGGAAGGCATAACTGTGGCTAACTATTAACCAAGATTTTGACACAATTGGGCTCAAGTAAGCTGGCCTACAAATTTTAGGAGATCATGGTGAAAATTATACATGTTTTTGTGTTTTTCTCCATAACTTTCCTGTTGTACACTGCCAGAAAATATGGCAACAACCATAACTTAAGTAGTTCAATAAATGTACAAACGATACAGTCCAGGTCTTAAACAGGAATTATTTATGGTGCAAGTGCTGTGCAGCCATTTCATGCTGCAGTCCCGAGTCTTCTTACAGTGCTTAGTAAAAGCACAGATTCATTGAAGTTCTGGCTGTACATACATTACTATTACCCTGTCAATACTGCCTATTAAGTCTAAATCGTCTTGACCACTTGAAAATGACGGGATAGCAGAGAAGAACTGGCAACTTGAGCTCAGCCCTCTGCTTAATGTCCCATCATTGTGCTTTAACCTCTTGGTAATGTTCCTATTACCTCATCATCAGCGCCAGGCAGCGCTGTGGGTCACGTCTATATAGAGCAGCGCCCCCTGGAATCCGTCCAGTCAGGGCCGAGCAGCCGCTCTGGTAAAACATCCAGTGGTGTGGGAGAGCTGCCCATGCTTGGCCTTGTTTTGCTTCAGCTGCCTGTCAGGAGGACGACGCTCAGCGGAGTGGATGCTGCTGGCAAACAGTCCCAAACAGGCAGCGTCCCGCACAGCGGAATCAACGGGCAAAACCTTGCCAAACAAAACTTTTTTAGTTGTGTAGGAGCACATCATGAAGTAATACCATAATTATAATCAGAATGCAGACACTGGCAGAACAGTTACAGTACATAGAGATGAACCACTGCTCCAACTCAGTTTCAAAGCCATCTGACTTGAACAGTAGCACAGGACCGCAATCAGGCTCTGGTCGTATGAAGAGTTAAAGCACAGTATATTAGATTAGTGATGACAATACACCAACCAATCTGAGCACAGGATCCAGCAGGGCTCTGTGTTTCATAAGAGAAAAGTCTCTGGCACTGTTTGTGATTCCCGCTAATAAAAAACCGTCAGGAGCCTTCCTGTTTTGTCTTCACGCTGGCATACGAGCCGGCGATCATTCAGGCCTGAAAAATTCCTCAGTGTGTTTTCTTTACCTGGGCAATAAAGGCTGAAGCTTGACCCCTGCACAGAACCGTGCATGCGTCTCTCCAAGGGCTTCAATCAGGATGTAAAATATGAGCCATAAATTGGGAGCTTCGGTCACATGGGTTTTGCTCTGTAGGTGTAGAAGACAATCACTGCTGGAGGACAAACTGAGAGCTTCAGAAGCATTGAGGAACTAGCATGCGAGTTCAGTTGGACGAACCATGTGGATTGGCCACATCTGAAGGTACTGTGAGCTCTAGAAACCATGAACCTTGCAGCAAAGCCAAAATTAACAAAATCTAATGGCCCAATCTTTGCCTGATTGCTGTTATTGAACGGTTCATTTAATTTAAAGTTTTGAATGAGAAAATGTTTAAGAGGGCCTTTTAAAAGCTTCTCAAAAGGGCCTCTTGTTTGCTGTAAAGTATTGTTCTATCAACATAATTTGTACTGTAGATCATAACTCATTCAGAGGTTTTCTCCTAATTCTTAATCTAACATTATTTCTATATTTAATGAAATGTTATTCCTGGTAGTTCATCAAAATGTTTTGGAGGGATGCAAAACTGGCTTCAATATTCAAAATGTATTTGTAGTCTGGAAAAGCTTCTGTCCATTCACATGAACAATTTGTTCAAAATATTAGCTTAGGTAAATCTAAAGCAACATTTAAAGCTCTATAAAAAATGTGGTTCTGTGTAGCATGATAACAGCTTAACAGCCACAAAATCAGAAGCATCTAAGCAGAGGCAGTGATCTAGCCTCTCACAAAAACCTTAACAATCAGTCTTCAGTCCTGGAGAAACCCCAAAGCTCAACAGTTACGACTAGCAATAACAATGAACGTCGAGAAATGTCAACAAAAATCTATTTCTCTCTGACAAGTGAGTGACCACCCATATCTAAAAGACACACCACAAAGAATACTGTGCATCGATAAATACTTCAAACCAACACCACAGAGAAGACTAATGGAGAATAATAACACAGAACACACACATACACACGTACGCACACACATACGCACACACACACACATACAGGGAAAGAGTACCAAAATAGCCTCCTCAAGTAGAAGTACTGTTATTTTGCTGAAGCTTTACTTAAGGCCCAAAAAAATCCTGGGAAAAGTAAAAGTAAAATGTTGCTCATTTAAAGTGTACTGTAGAGAAAAAGTTACTGAGTTGCTTTAGAACAAAATAGAATAGAAGAAGACAGAGTTCAAACTAGGTTCTTTCAATTGAAAAAAAAAACCAATAAAGTGCAACAAAGTAAATCATGAAAAAGCATAACAATGTAGGGACATGTTCGTGGTGGTTTCAGGACAGACTATCTGTCTTTTCTTCACCAACATACTGTGTGTTTTCAGAACTGCAAATCTAAGTGAGCCGAGGTCACGAGGGCCGGGGAGCTGATTTGGATCTGCTGACATTCACCGACTTTCTCTGACCTATTCTTCACTTCCCTCACTCACCAACTCCATCTCTCCCTTTGCCCGTTTTCACTCGCCCATTCACTTACTCTCTCTCATCAACCCCACCAGTCTTTCCCTCAGTCACCCAAAAAAAAGATTGCTGCGGGGAAAATTAATTGCAATTGAGTAGTAGCCCATGTAAAATACAGGCTGAAGATGGAATAACGAAGATAAGGACACCACGTTAAAATATGGTGTGTAATCAATTAGAGAAACAAGAGTAAATGTAACTTCCACCCTTTGCACACATACATATACACACACATATCACACACACATGCACACCAGTACAAAGCTCCTTTTGCATGCTGGTTGGATATAGGCTCCTTGTCTAAAGGAAAAATCTTTTCCATGTTGCAACAGAGCCAGAGGTAGAAGGGCACAAGAAAAGATCTAATTGCAGACTAACACACTGCAGCTGCCTTCTCCCTTCTCCTGCCCACTTTACTTTCTCTCATGCTGTCTTTCGATTTGTCTCTCCTCCTATGCACAATGTCCTCTCCTATAGCACATCCATGCTCTAACCGTATTTTTCACCCCATAATCCTGCAGTGTCACTCCTCCTTTTTTCCCCACAACGTTTATCTCTCCTGTAGACGTTTTATACCATGCATTCCACTGGAGGTTCCCTGATGTAAATTATTGGACTTGGACTGTTCCACTGAATATATCTCACCGGGTCTCCACACCTCCACAGCCAAGACCCGCTGCAAATCACGCAAGGGAGGTTGAAAAGGTGAAAGGTGAAGTTATACAGATTTGGTTGTGAATAGGTGGATAGAATTCAACATTAAAGGTCCCATATTGTGGAAAACGGGATTTCCCTTGCCTTTGATTATAAAGGAGTTGAATGTGCTATCTAAGCATTGTGAAAGTATCAAAACGCACGGTCGCCAACTAAATCCACACAATCCATATTAGAAAACTGCCGTTTGGACTTCCATAACTTTGTGGCGTCACAAAGGTTCACTCATTATCATTTTTGTAAGAAATAATAGACTAACAAAGTGTTTTTTTCAATGCAGTAGAGCGATTGCCATTGTCTATTTACCAGAGAGTTTTCCCTACCTGTAGCTGCTGAGCTGTGGTGTCTCACGTTTCACTCTTGAAACGGTTAGCCAATCACAACAGAGGGGTCATTAATATTAATGAGCCTTAAAGGCACAGCAACAAGAACAGCCTGTTCTTGGTAAGGCTCAGAGAGATGCTGGAAAATGAACGTGTTAAAATGGATTGAGAGTGTTTTTGGTGCATGACACCACACAAACAGCTTTTAATGGAGCTCAAGACATAAAATAAAACACTGGAAAGTGGAGAATATGGGAACTTCAAGGCTTTCCACAGTGCAAACCAACTGCTTACTCATTTTAAGCTTAGCATTAGTATACAGAAATTCTTCTGTATATGTACTGTATAATCACTTCATGTTTTTCAAAGACCTGGCATGTCTGTCATCTTTCGTCATTCTCAAATGTTTGGACGGCACAGATAAACACATTTAGATGATGCTGTAGTGAATGTATAAAAACCCTTGATTCAGTCAGGGATTTGTGTTTTCATCTCAACTGGTTCTCAAACAACAGCATAAGAAACTGTGGAATGTGTGTAGAATAGCGCGTTTAAACAAAACACTACTTTTCATGTTGACATCTCAATTTACTGCCTTATTGTTTAAATATAACTCAATGTGCCGTAGTAAAACATGCTGACAAAAAGCATACATATTTGATTTATTATTAATATTACTACTATACAGGGCCCAATATGGACTGGATGCATGGAAGTGTGAATAAATAGGCCACTGTAGGACGCAGAAAGCCCTGTTGCTGTGACGTGTGCGAGAGTTCAGAGATAATCCCCGAGTATTAGCTTTTCATTTGCTGATCAGGGTGGCAAGGTTTGTGGTATTATTCTACCCACACTGTTTTGTTTGTGTTTGACGCAGACTAATGTGAAAAGCCTTTAAGAAAACAAGCAATTTGTCCTCGTCACAACTGCTGATTCTTACAAGCCGGGGAATGCCTGGTAGGATATTGTTATTTCCTCAAGCGCTGACATATTTCTTTTTGCGTTAGTCCACAGGAAGGAAACTGAGACATTGCAATTACCCACCTGCTAATGACTGTGTGAATCAGGGTGCTGAGGAGGGCGGCAGACATTCATCTAGTGTAGTGATTGATATCCGGGGGATCAAAGTGTGGAGATAGAGCCTGGAATCACTTCTCACCTCTCACACAGCTGGTGTCACCACGAGGATTAGCTCTTTCCAACAAACTCTGTTGGGCTTCAGTGAATCACGTGAACACAACAGAATTTTACCTGAAGATTTCACAATACTGTCACTGAATTAAAGAAGGTCTGGATGACGAAAGGAAAACGGACATCTTCTCTCTACATTTTTGCGGTTTTAATGTTTCCACTGTCAAATTCTCTGTGAGCGAGAGCAGAGCGAAACATGCTGAGCATCACGCTGTAAACGAAGGGGCTCCTGCTAACCGATGGTTTTTCCAGACGCCGCTCCACAGACTGTGTGTACATGCTAGAGAACCTGAGAAGGTGTTTCACAGCAGTGGATCTAAACATGGCTAAAAATACGCAGTGTAGAAATACAAATCGCAACCTGATACCTACAGTAGAATTCTGCCCCATTACTCCACAAAGAGGGGAAAACAAGGAAGAGTGATGTGAGTTTAGTGTCTGTCTTGTGAACCACCGAGAGAAGACGCAACGTTTCCTGAAACCACCCAGTAGAGAGTGTGTGTGTGTGTGTGTGCATGTGAGGCTGCGATAGAGTGGCTCCTTCTTTCTGCTGATATTAATACAATATAAGCTATATTGTACATACATACATAAATAGTTGGTAAGTAAATGAATGAATGAATAAAGAAATAGATAAACAAAAACATATTAAATGAGCTCTATTGTAGGAATTCAAAATTTCCTCTATTTATATACATATAAAGATGTTTAATGAAGACATTGTTAAAACCTGATTTTGTTTCAGTAAATTTAGTTACTGCATTTAAAAAAAAAAATCATTTGTTTTCCTAGTTTCGGCCTAATTCCAGTCAATGCATCACAGCTGGACAGGTCTTGACTGGCTCCCCTAACTAAACCATTGCCAAAATCCATCTAATGAGGCCAGCTTGCAGCATTTGAACTGGAAATCCTCCACTCAGCAGGTTTACCTCATTTGAATTAAGGAGCTGGTGTTGTCGGCCAATCAGGGTTCAGTATTGTGGCTTCTGCGTGTGCAGACGTGGTCTTCAAATCCATTCAATGAATACTAAAAGTAATGAATATAACTACATTTATTTGCAAAAACACCATGAAGAACATTATTCTTATTCTGCGCCATAGTATATTTGAAAACAAAATCACGAAAACTGAAAAATATGCGACCTTTAAGCAATCCAACATGAGAAAAGACTGACAGGGATGACATCAGTCAAAAGTTTTTCAGCTCTTTCCAACTACAGTACATTTGGTGTCACCTAACACCATCTGCTAAGGGAGCACTCCCAAACACAATAACGGGCTTCTGTGGAAATTGCACAATGTGCAATAAAAGCTTTAATGAGTGAGCTGTAGAGGAGACGAAGGAGATACAGAGTGGCATGGAAGCAGGGCGAACATGTTGAGAGTTGCCTGCCCCCTGTCAGTTTCACACCCTGTTGCAGAGCTGTCTTTTCTCTCGGATAATACTCCATACACCAGGCATTGTACCCTGCAAATGAGCTGTAGTATTGATTTACACACAGCACTGAACTGATGGACTGTGATGGGAAAATTGCAGCTCTGTCACCTCCCCACAGGATAAGGGCGGGGACGGGAATAAAATAAATTCTAATTGGAACAGAACATTAACTGTGCCGAAACACAGCCTGCGGATAGATAGGAAGGATGGATGCAGCAGCGTCCAGACAAACAAAAGCATCGTCATCAAATCCCCCTCTGTGAGGACCAAGGTCTGCAAACCACCAGGACACAATGCGCTACACCACAGAGTGGCCTTGTGGCCACTTGGACAGTAATAGGTCCAGAACCTCACCACAGGTTAAACAAGAATGTGACCAGCTCCTAACCAACACATCCCAAAGTTAGAGCCAAAGTCCCGAAGCTCTGGCTTGGAAAGTGGCGTCAGGGCCATGCAGGGCAGTGTGGGAAAAGTGTTTTGAGTTTTTGGTACGCTTCAGAAAACTAAAAAGAGGCCTTGTTAGATAATTTAGATCTTAAATTCCCTGTTGTACAATGCCTGCAGACTGTAATACACACAAGTGTCTCTTTGGTAAGTATCTTGGTCATTCTTGTAATGTGAAAAAAACCGAGTATGGTATGAGTATGGGTTAGGGATAGGGTAAGTTAACAGAAACAATGGAGGGGAGGAAGAGAGAAGTAGTAATGGCTGCAATATAGTGGTAGTGGTAGTAATGGGTGAGAAAAAAAAAAAGCAGATGACTAATTTACCCTGTGCTGCGAGATGAGACAATGCTTGCAAACCTTCCTTAGACATGTTCCTGCTGAGGACAGGGAGACTAGCGCACAGTAGTCTCACAGGCCAGATAGTGAGACTAAAGCTGAGAGGCACGGTGCCAGGAGGACGTCCGGCTGGCAGTGGATGGGGCGGGGGCTGAGGCCGGGGCAGGGACAGACCAGAGGCTTGGAGCCGCTCCAGGATATAGTATGAGGTTCTGGACCTGGTCCAGGCCAGCTGGGGAGCAGCAGAGTCAAGTCCCACAGTAACCTGGATCTGTGCAGCCTGGCCACACCGCTGACAGATTTATCAACCTGGGCCTGGCTTGGCATAATGGCCTGCTTAAACTACAATATATCTACAACTATATCTCACTGCCCCGATTCACCGTGCCCCCTCTCTCTTTCTCTTTTGCCCTCTGCATTTATTGCCTTTCCTTATCTTTCTATTCTCTCTCTGACTTTCTTTTGTTTCCACTACATTTTATGCATTCCCTTTTTTTCATGTCTCTGCATTATATTATTTCAGCTCCAGAAAATTCCATCTCACAGTCATGTGTGGATAATTGAAAATTATTCTGCACTGACCGAACACCGGTCCATCAATTTCCATGACTGTATGAGTCCATGACACGTCCCACGCTCAATTGATGCCTCATGCTGTAGCGAGCTTTCCAATAACAGCAACTATTTCTTTCTTTGTAAGCCGTCAATATTAAAGCTAATCTAATAACAGAGCTGACTGGAGGCACATAAGGGTACAGTAATATAGTGGAACAAGTCTGCAGAGGGAGAGAGATGGCCGGGAGCAGGCAAGGAGTCAAGGAGTGAGCTGTGCTGCCGGGGTGAGGTGAGCGCCGAGCTGCACACCTGCCTGGCTGATTAAGCCGTGGACAATGAGGCCTCTGTTGCTGCCTGTCCACCTGTCTGCAAACTGGAGGCCCTCTGCTCTATCTGTGCAACCCTGAATTCCTCTCTGCCCCTCCCTAGCCTCTGTCCACCTCAGGGTCTGCTGGATATTAGTATACCTACGCATACACACACACACGCACACACACAAGCAGACACACACACACAGAATAATAGGGAAAACTAATTTCCATATAAGCCTGACATTCCCTTGTCATTATTCCCTCCCCAGACCTGCCTGGACATACAGCAATGTCCTGCAGGCGTGCCTGTTTTAATCACTCAGACACAGCATATTACTACAAACCCATAAACAAGCTGGACACTCCTTATGCTCACTATATGACTTAACCACCTGCTTAAGGTCTTGCACTGCTGTAAAATTGTCAGTGTTAACTGTAAATATTAGTTGTGTTATTTCTATAGTTTCACTTGAATGTCTCTCATAAATTATCTGGGTATTGATTCAAGAACATGGCCCTTATGACCTTTCTTAATTTTCTTTTGCTCCTCTCCTCTCCTCTCCTCCCCTCTCCTCAGTTTACTTCCCCAACTCTTGGTCTTTCTTCCTCAACACTGAACAGCAGCATGCACCCTGCTGTGGCCAGATCCCATCGGATGTATAAGACATCTGTGGTGCTCCAGGTCAGCTCAAGCTGTCATTTTGTGTGTGTGTGTGTGTGTGTGTGTGTGCCTGTGTGTGTGTGTGTGTGTGTGTGTGTGTGTCTGTGTGTGTGTGTGTGTGTGTGTGTGTGCGTGTGTGTGTTTTTTAGGGTATGTTTATGTGGGAAACAGAGATTAAGTAAAGTACAGAGAGGAACTAATACAGTATGTGTTTATATGTGACAAGGGAATGTTGGACACTCAACCTTCCCCCGATTACTGTGTCTGTGTGTGCACTACATGTGTCTGTATGTGTACTGTGTGTATGTGTGTGTGTGTGTGTGTGTGTGTGTGTGTGTGTATGCCTGCGTGTGGCATGTGTTTTTGTGGGTGAGGGAGTGTCAGTTTGAGATGTGTAATAATGTGAAACATGAGGGTAAACACATTGTTGTGGTCATGTATTCAAAACCTAATGAGACAGACTCTGAATAGATGGCAAACCATCCCAATACGCTTTGATGTCTTTCTTTCTTTCTTTGTTAAGAATGCTTCATGGTTTTAAGGGTAATTACTAGATTAATTAGTAAGTGAGAGAGATTAAATAAAGTGCATAAAAGAGTTCACATCATACATACTGCTGGGAATTGGGACATGATGGATTCTGTGGAATTGCTCTATCGGCCAAAACTAACAAAGACCTCCTTCTCTACAGCCTTGCTAACCCCTTCTCTATCTCCAGTCTATTTCTAACCCATCCTAGTGTCAATTCCCCCCACACACACCCCTCTGGACCACAGCCTACTGTATGAAGACATATGATTAAATGAAGAATGTACACAGACTAGAATGATGAATGATGTGTACGTGACAAGTGTTTATGTGTGTGTATATGTTTAATAAGTTTTTGCATAGTTTGTGTGTTTGTGAATGATATTATTCTCACTGGAGGCCAAAAAAAAGTGGTGTCATCCTGGGAGGTGGCATATCCACGGTGGTCTTGCACTCTGTCTGAGAAGCCCACAACCTCAACATCATTATTCTCTGCATCACATGTTACATGACCATTAGCAAAGCCAATTAACACTTATAAAATCACTCCCCTGTTGTGTGTGTGTGTGTGTGAGAGAGAGAGAGAGAAAGAGAGAGTGAGAAAGGGAGTTTGCCTACAGCTCTGAGTGAGAACTCAAAGAGGCTACAATGTAAAAGCGTTGTATGTTTTTATGGGCAAAAAAAATGTCCCTCATCAAGTAAGAACCATTCAGTTAAGTACATTTTAAAAGCTTACAGGCAAGATTTACAACTACTGGATAATGATGATAATTTTTCAAAATGTAGCGATAAGCTTGTAGAGGGAAGAACTGCGGAAAAATGGTGGTAATGAGGTCCTTTAGTGAGCAGATAGACTGGCGCTCCTTAATCCTTGGTTTCCCCATTCAAGCTTCCAAGAGGCTTGGACATATTCAACGATGATAATGGATCTTGTTAAACTAAATATGGTTAAGAGACCATGGTTGTTTCCAATGGACTTAACAAAAGCACAGACATTTTGACCCACACAGATTTGTCACAAAAGATTTGCCACATTTTTCCAAAGCACACTAATGAAAACCTTTAGAGAAAGCGGAGAAAGTGTCTAAGGCTGTATTGTTAAATGCCCATTTTTAAAGCCCTCCCAGCTGTGCTCTGTCCCACCGCCAACCATATCCATTAGAAAGACCGTCAAGGCTTCCAACTAGTATTGTTTTATGTGAATCTAATACCCAATGTTCAGATTATATAGCCCTACATTCCCCTTTTCACCGCATACACAGTATCAAAAACCTTTGTCTGGCTGGAAACTCTGTCATGGCCTAAAACTGAGAGCGGAACAGATGAAAAGATGAAAATGGTGGTTTACCCATATCAAGGATAATCAACTTTCCCACCGTTCTCCTGGTTGTATGTTTTACACTCTACCACCTTAACAGAGCCAAGCTTTAGGATACACAAGGGTACAGTGTGGTCCAGTGCCATCAGGGGGGGAATATGAGTTAGCATTATTATTGCCCAGCTTGTGTCCAAAAGCTATAAAATACACCAAGACCAATCTGAGACACCCACTCTCAGCGGTTAATAAACTAATTAGTCACACATTGCTACTTGTGACTTATTAATGGGTTTGTCCATAAATGTTCCCACTAAAATGCATAAATTGTGATAACATCTGTCCACTATTAAAACAGAAATAAAAAACAGAAATATAACAAAAAAAAAACAGATTTATATTTGACCCCTCATATTTTGCCCGCTAGTTCTCAAGTTGCTGCATAGCCAACAAACAAACTTTTGTCTGTTTTGCTCTACAACCACTTTGAAATCTTACAGGGCAATACGATCAGTTGGTCCTTCAAAGCAATGGGAAACAAAGAGGTCAGTTTTTCTAAAGAGGGAGTCTATTAAAAACATCCGCTGCATTGTGTGATTCCTAGATTATGTTACTTATTCCACTTCTACAATTTAGAAAAGAGACAAACAGCCCAACGGGGATTAAGAACACAGATTCAGAGAGGCTCCACGTGGTTTCTGTGGCACTAAATATCATATGAAATTAGCTGCACAGCATTTCCTGAATTGAAAACATATCTTGCAACACAGATGCTGGAAAAACTTGTGTGATGTGCTGTATATGGTTGGGACGACGTTTATTCAGGAGGAAAGTTCACTCTGCTGTTCGATATCTACCGGGCCTCTGAGGCCAAATCACATATTCCCTCGTGACAAAAAAGGGGCTTTTGATACTGGACTACACAACCATAACTAACCTGGGAAGAGACAAGAGAGAAAGACCTTGACTGTGTCTTTGTTTGAGTCCAGCCTGGTTTCATTGAGATAAAGGGGGTGTATGAGACACGCTGACATTTATGAATGTCTGCGGGCTATATTTAGAAAACAAAGAGGAGCTGAGAGAGGTGTGGACGGGAGAGAGGAGACAGGAGAGAGGGCCATTATAGTCGACCTGCTCCGTACACTTCACATCGTCGCAGATCTGTCCAGTAGGGAGCAGACTCACAGCAGGCCGGCCTGACTGGCCCCAAGCCACAGGCGGCAGTACAGACCATAGCCCAGCCGTTTCACTGTAATGGCCCAATTACTTCAAGATGTGTGTGTATGTGTGTGTGTGTGTATTTGTGCACATGTACAGGTGTTTGCAGGTGTGTTTGCATCTGTACATGTGTGAGCGTATCCAGGTGTGTGTGTGTGTGTGTGTGTAAGAACAGCAACTGCGGTGTGTCACCTGCAGTGATCTCAGCGGTCTGTTTTCACAGCCACTGTCTCATTACCACTTCCACTATTAGCCATAATTAAAATACTGTCACGCCACTCTTCCTCTCTCTCACCGCTTCCTCTCCCCCTCCCCGAGGAACCTCACAAACACTAAAGGCACAGGCTCGCAGCATAATGAGGTAGTTTGTTTTTCTGTGCGTGGACACACTTGGTTGGTGTGTGTCAAGCACATGGGAATCTCACGCCATTCTATGTTGATTTCATTCATTCCAAGGTATAGTAACACACACACACACACACACACACACACACAATCTCTCACCTTTTAACCTGTAAATAGAGATGTGAGGGAAAGGAAAAAAAGTTTTTTGTAAACTGAAGCAGAAATAGATCTAACATCCATAGTGTGACACCCCTCAAATCTCTCTCTCTCTCTCTCCCCTCAAATCTCTCTCTCTCTCTCTCTCTCTCTCTCTCTCCCTCTCTCTTCACTGCCAGAGACATTAAGGAATGTATCATTCTGTGTGCTTTGGCAGCAGATCAGCGCTGGCTGGCTGAGTGAAGTGAGCGTGGCTGCAGATGGCTATCAGCCTTATCTGCTGCTAATAAATCTCACAGAGGTCCTTGAAGGATCTTATACTCAGACTAAACTCTCCCCCCTTTAACCTCCTTCTATCACGCCCCCTCCCCTCTCCATCGCCTCTGACCGATCCCGCCTCCATCTGCTGGAAACACGGGGCATTCCTCAATATCATCAAAGCTGATTGGCTTGCTCACCATGCCCATATCTGGCCAGGAGGGGCCTCACAGCTTTAGGTTTTGAGTCTATCATAGTTTACAGTAAAGAGGCTACAATCAAATCTCTATAAACCACATACAGTACACTGTGTAGTCTGTGGTCTATCTTACTACAGTTACAGTACGGTGGATGTTGCGCCGCGAAGTGCCGCATCTCGATCTAAATCATACAAACTGACATACTGGTATACAAACTCCGCTCTAATCATGGATAGACTGTCATTCCACATACAATAATAAAGTACAAAGGCAGCATACAGGCATGATGGATTATATACAATTATTTTAACATTAGGTTTGCCTCTATGTGGTGTTTTAGAATGTTTAATACAGTAGGAGTTTCTCAACACAGTGTGTTTACAAGACTGCCTTTGCAAACACACTCCCTCTTTCCCCTGCCCTGATAAAATGAATCTCTATAATGCCTATCCCCTCAAGCCATATTTTAAATGTTGCTGATTCATACAACACTGGAGACCTTTCTTACATATAGTGGGCCCTAGTATTATGACCAGGCCCTGCTACTCACATAGGAATCTCAAAAAAGACGTTTACAGAGAAGTACAGAGTACAATACAGATGCAAAAATTAAAAAAAAAATACAAAAATATAATGTTGCTTCACATTAAGTGTACAGATTTCAGATTTATCCCTGTGCAAAGAGCAAAGAGCAAAGGTCTATGTGTCTATAGGGAGCTACTGGAATTAGTGAAGCTATGATATATGCAATTAAACAGTGAAGAATCCTGACTGTTCTCATTTGGTTATATTTTCAATGTCTAATTATGTTTTTCTCTCTGTTGGGAGGGAACAGATGAGATGAATAACCGCGCAAATTCCTTATAAAGGGAACATCTGCATCCCAGAAACGGCGATGATCAAAGAGTCAACTGACCATCACCTCCTGACCGTACAGTACGCAGTGATTTGGCCAGGAGGTGTTTACACAGGCACATGCACACCCACAGATGGCATGGTCCGCAGGGCTTGGTCCTCTCACACAGGAGGAGACGGGCCGGGTGGGCCGGCTACCCACCTCTGCCCAGTAGTCTTAATCACAAGGAGGAGAAACCGTGGGGAAGAAGACTCACTTTCACCACAACCGCTGAATGTGCTCACACACACACACGCACCCACACACACACACACACAGTTGCAGTCACACCAGAACAATGCCACTACAATCCAAGCACAACATCTGTTCCAGTCAGAAAGGAAGCTACAGCCAGAAACATGTTCAAAAACGAAATAGCATAAAAGCAATGGAGTAAAAGAGAAATAAAAGAAAGAGAGACAGATGAAAAGGAAAACAAGAAGGTCTGTGTTTCCATGTGATATTCAGTGTTTTTTGTGGCACACTGTGCCATTTTCCAAGTGGTTGAGCTCCCACGCAGTCCTGAGGTCAGAGAGACCTGAATTTTTCTCTTAGATGATAAAATCACACTGACATTAAAAGGTGCTAATTGCCAGAAATTCAAATGTTTTAATACTGAAATTAATGGAAAGAGAAAAGAAAAACAAAATCAGATTTTACTGGAGTGAGTATGAATATTTAAACAGGAGACCTGAGGGTTGTGTGTGTATGTGTGTGTGAGTGTGTGCGTGCGTGCATGCGTGTGTGTGTGTGTGTGTGTGTGTGTGTGTGTATGGTGGCAGCGGGAGCTATAAATTTTATTGTATGAAGATCTTCATTCCAAAAGGCTATAGCTATATCCATTTTTGAAAAAATGTCCATTGCTGAGCATTTCACAGCTTCTTACATGTTATGTTATGTTAATGTTATGTTCATGTTATGTTATGTTATGTTATGTTAAGCAAAGAGCTCAAAATAGTTAATTTCAATAATTCAAAAGTGATCTTTAATCATTTCGTCAGATTAGGTGTTGCATTTTTCAAACGTTGGATATATCATTTTGTAATGAAACTCTTATGTTTGTGTATGTACACAGCAGATGCATATCATATGCAAGAGCACGAATATGGACTGCATGTGCACATTTCTATTGAGTATCATTTCCTGTGATTTGTTTGATTTGAGTTTTTTTGTTTTGGCCTGTATCATCCGCTTGCAGAATGTAATGGTTAGGTACATTGCTTCCCCTCTAAAAAAAAGTTGAGGTCTTGAAATCGTTTGTCCATGGGCAAAACATCAGGAAACCTAAGATACCACTAAAACAGCACCCAAACAGAGACAGAGAAGATCACGGTTCTAAGCTATAGGTTTACAACTTAAAGAACGTTATCTCATACTTGGCAGGCAATGTTAAGCGTAATTACAATAGATTACACAAATTATTTCTTAAGGCAAGCATGTAAAAGAAGAGGTTGTTAAAGTCAGGTAAATGTGCCTCTGGTGTCAACCCATTAAAGTCTTCCCATCTCTTCCCCTGAGAATCTAATCTTTAACATATGGAGATAACTTCCAAGGATAGGGGGAAAGATACACAAACTTTGGGCACTAATATACGCAATGTTAATGAAATAATTTGACTCAAGTATTAGTCGTGGTGCTCTGCCTCCATCTAAAGAAAACATAAACAAACAGGATTTGAAGGAACATCTTTCCTCGTCTCAGCTGGCCTCACTGTTGCCTGATTAAAAGCCCCATCAAGGCCCATTCACTTACCACTGTAAAAATTAACACACAAGTGCAGAACAGCACTTTAAAAAGTCGTAATCATTAGCTGTACATAGCCAGGAGGGGATAAAGCTGGCACCAAGTCTGAGTATGTCTGTAAGAAACATTGTTTTTCCTAAAGAGAGATGACAAGAAAAGGTATGGGACGGTTAACGAACCTTGGTCCTCTTTGAGCGCTGTGAGTATTTTTCCTCTTATTGGCTTGGAAACCAACTTTTTAACAACCTGAGGTGATTCCATCCTAATGGCTCCAAGTGTGTGTCACTGTAGAGCGTGCACATAGAGTGTGAGTGTGTGCGTGAGCCTCAAAGTGCACTTCAGGACACATGGCTACCGTTAAAGACGCTGGCTGCGAACACGGGGACGGGCAGCGTCTGTTCTGGAGGAGGCCGAGCAGACTTTGGGTAGTGGGAGAATAACAAAGAGATGGAGATGAATGTCAAGATGTGTAGCTGGACTCCTGGCTGCTCAAAATTAGAATTTTTTAGCAGTCAGGTGATGCTTGTTGGAGTCAGGTTAGACGGGACTCAGGAAGGTAAAGGACAGGATGGAAAGGGGGAGGAAAGGGGAATGGGAGGGGGGGGTTGGACTTCAAAGGATAACCTAACACACCTACAACACACTCTCTTTGAGATCTATCGGAGCGATAGCCTAATTTTCTGTCCCTGGGGCCTCACATTAGGCAGCAGATGATGTATGTAAGCTAAGTGAAAGGCGGCTATTAGTCTTTTTTCTTCTATTCCAGAGGAGAGTCCAGGTGAACTTGACTGCGATGGAACCGTGGCTCCGGGTAACATGGGAGTGATATGTGCGTTTGTTTGTGAGGGTTACGGCAAGGGCACACCTGAGAAATTCCTACATAGATAACATGACACAGCAAGCTAGTGCCAAGACAGAGAGAGAGAGAGAGAGAGAGAGACACACCCATCCCATCCCAGCCCAGCATATAGCCCTCCACTCCTTCCCTCAGAGGTGATTTAATCCAGTGGTTCTCAAACTGGGATCCCCCCAGGGAGCCGCAAGGTAATTTTGGGGGGTACTGATTTATAGGATAGGAAAAGAAAACATATTTCTACTATACAGATTTATTATCATGTGTAATTTGTTTTCTCTCAAATTTTTTGCTTTTTTCTTGTGAAATACTGTTAGTTATAGTTTCCAGCCTCTAGGCCTCTGATAATCAAATGGCCTGAAAAGGGTAAATCATTTTTTGGGTGAGCTGCATTTGCAGCCTGTGTCGGGGGGGGGGGGGGGGGGGGGTAGAAGGCGATAGAAGGCATTGCTTTGTTTTAAGGGGTCACAAGCCAAAAAGTTTGAGAACCACTGATTTAATCTACTGTATTGTACATGAAAGCCTGGTCTGGAAATGACTGAATTCTTGGTAAAGGGAGTGAGAGCTAAGCATACAGAGAAAAAGAAAGATAGAGAAATACTGTACATGTAGAGAGAAAACTCTTGTCCACATGAGAATAGATACTGTCCGTGCAAGGAGGGACATATGTTTTAGTCATCTAAAACGTACTCTCTACCAGCGACAATGGTGCTTTTCACTGCATCTGTCACCACCGCCCCAGCTGACATAGGGGTCACGCCCTCTCCCTTCAAAGGCCCTCTCGTCTGCAGCGCTCATTATTACCCCTCGCTCCCCACAGGACGGCCCGCTGTCGTCTGCCCCGGTAGCCACCGCCGACCACCGGCCCACTGTACCCTCCCACCGACAGGCCTTTCAGCACACTCATAAAGGTTCAGGATCTACGGCATCAACACCACCGTAACAGACTCGGTGTTTGGTTAGACGACACAGGCCGCCACATACAGTAAAACTTTAGGAGGTTAGTAAAAGGAGACTGAGAGCCTAGGACACAAGTTCTCAAGATAGTCTGTAAGGTCAGACTAATATCTGAGCCCCGCAGTGGAGGGCATATGATTTAAGATATGTTCATAATGCTGTATTAAAGGGTGAATAAGGTTTTCCAGCATCACACTCACACTGAAAAGAAGACTGACCTTCAGTAACTCTCGGTGCGAATGGAAACGTGCAATAGGTCTCCAGATAGTGAAGAATCTACGGAGAGGGGAAAAACTAAGATGAGAATGTTGCTTTGGAAAATTTGCTCCCGTAACCTGAGATCCTAGGATGGATAGCCATCTGGAAGCTCCCTTTACCTTCTTCTCTCTCTCTCTGTTTTTCTGTGCATGTCCGTGTGTGTGTGTGTGTGTGTGTGTGTGTGTGTGTGTGTTTGCTTATGAGTGTGGCAGTGTGACCCAATGTTTTCCATGTGTGCATGGAGGAGTAGACAGGTCATTTTGTTTTGATGGTACCAGATAGATCACCCGCACACAGGGGCCTTTAAACAGCACTACCGTTGGTGCAGACGCCATCCTTCACCACAAAGCCCCAACATCATCCTAGCAGGGGTGGTAACCAGAGACGCTCTGTTTTTGACATTTGATTTTCCACTATCTCCCCCTTTCCTCAAAAATTCATCATGCATTAATTATAAAGCTTATCCGCAACCACTCTTCTTGCTTCTGCCATTAACCTATGAAGGTATTTCCCTGCCAAAATCATCTGAGCATAAAAAACGGATTTGTATTTACAAAGAACTATTTTCAAAAATGTAACAGATGACCTGTCAAAATGTAAAAACAGACACTAAGGCTGGATAGACTCCAACTCCAGTCCCTGATGATCTATCGAGTTGAGCATAACAAAGGAAAATCCCACGACAACAGTCTTGGTCCCAAACTGGGGAATAGATTCACTATGTCATAGGGTCACTTTGTCTAAATTTTAAATATTAATCAAACAAGTAAACAGCCATGGCATTGTTTGTTGACTGGATTATAACAAACATAACAAATCTCTGAAAACTGACTCTGGGTGAAGACTTTGAAGTAAACAATGGATAGGAATAGATTCAACATGAGGAAAAGAATATGCTGTGAAAATATTGACAGTCGACTCACTTTTGACTCCTTTATGAATGCAATCTGTTGCCTGCAAGGACAGAACGTGAAGCATATACAGTGACTGATTCCTCAGCTGGTTTAGACTAAACAAACAATGGCAATCTTGTCAATTTTGTGGTTTCAAGTTTTCCATGTTGTTGTAATTATATTCATCATCCACCGATCCCCAGCTAATCCTCAAAGTCATCCCCTCCTGCCTCATACACACCCCCAGTGAAAACTAACCCTTCACTATGTGTGCGCACACTCTCGTTCTCTCTCGCTCTCTCTCTCTCTCTCTCACACACACACACACACACACACACACACACTCTCTCCTCCCTCTCTCAAACTCATCCACATGCGGAAGCAGTAGTGAGGACGATGCTGCGGCTGAGGGATCCTGTTCTGTGTGATGTGGAAGCTAGACTTCTACTGTTTCAGAAAATAAACACTGCGGGATTGTCCCAGAGTAACACACACTGGCCGACAGACAGACTCATAATATTTCCCCCATTTGATGACAGCTGGGAGAGTTTTCCACAGTGATAACGGGAATGTTTTCACACCCTTTGGACGCGTACAGTCTCCTCATTGTGGTTGGGCGAATACAGAGAACCTGCGTGGGGTTCAAGGCCCATACAGTTAGCACTTTATGAAGCAGCCTTCCCTGCTGGAGACAGCGACAGAGGATCTGTCTGTCTGTCTGTCTGGTTGTGACTGGAGGACTTTCTCAGTCCGTCAGAGGAACTTATGTCTGACTCTCCATCGCTCTGTTTTAGATCAACTTGTAATCCCCCAATTCTATCAGTCATCCTCCGCTGTTTCTGTCCCTAGAAGAACTCTGGGCAGGCACACACTTTCTCATATTGCAACACACACACACACACACAATACACGCAGATATAAATGAACTCAGACACACACACACACATTATGCTGTGTAGTTGTGAGAACACAGAGAGGCCTGGCACAGCAGCAGCCATTAATAATCCCAGGAATAACACAGACCGGCCTCCATCGGCTTCCCCCTCACAGACGAGAGCTCTGATATTACATACACACACACACACACACACACACACACAGATTTCATAATACACAGAGACCATTCACAACCACAGACGCATGATACTTCTCTGTATGCACGTTCAGGAACGAGGTGAGAAGTCATCGCCTCCCAACTCCCACTCGCACACTCTGCCTATATGGGAATAATATATTAGCTTTTCTCCCGATACAGACACGCGTGAACATACACCCACACAAAACACACACAAAACACACACACGGCAGTATTAAAGCCGCCGTATACTCCCTCACACAGAGGCTGTTTGACGCGGGGCCAACAGTGTCGGCGAGTTGCCGATCAAACGGCGCGCTGTGGTTCCCTAAGCCGGCTCCAGAGGGCCTGAATATGCAATGAGGACCCCTGGGGTACAACAGGTTTCCTGTGCGTTCCGCGAGTCCCTGTCCCAGCAGGTTTAGAGCAGGTGGGAGGGCGGGTGTTACACACACCTGAATGAGTTCATTACTCCTTCCCTGACAGGGGCAACAGAACCATTACCACATTAAGAGACACCTGAGAGAGCATACACACATGCATACACAAAACGCTAAAAGTTAGTTCACATGAATGCACCCAATTAACACATTACCTGACATGCTAACACACACCATACATGTATGGTTTTGGGAGATGGGCGGCTATTAACGTGCCAAGACATCCCTGTAAAAGGTATGCCAGTGTGTGATAAGGTTTGTCTGCTTCTCTACACCGAAAGGGCAATTCCAGCATCATTGGGGTTTTTGCTCTTTTCCTGAATTCCCTTACTGTTTTAGATCACTGTAGATTGTTTTCCAATGTTTTTATCACATTCTGAGATATATGCTATTTTTCATTCGTAAAAGTTGTTTTTCAAAGTAAATATTTTGAAACAAACGCTCTCTAAATATTATGAGTTACACCCAGTAAAGAAGAAAGCAGCAATTTTAAGGCGTAATTGTGTAAAATCAAGCTTTATTTTCCACTTATAGCGGGCAAAAGCATCTTGTTTTGGTTTGTCTGTTGGCTTGAATGGATTGTGATTGATAGAAGGCGGGTCCTAGCGTAACCACAGAGAATGTTAGTTATTGATTTAAAATTTTATTCTGGGCAGTAAAAGGCAGAAATTGGACACATAGTGAACTGGAAACTTACAAGCAGAAAGCGAAAGTGAAATCCCCCCTCATGTCTCGCCTCGGCTCTTGTGGTGTTCCCGAATGTGCGCATTAATATGAAACAGCGACTGGAACTTCTTTTAAAATGTAAGTTTATAGCCTAATATTAGTGGTCTGATGAAACTTTGCACAATGAGATTGTTGGCTTCTCATCCATTGTCCACTGTGATGGATTACCTTTATCGACTGAATTAGAAGTCTCTGGAGTTGTTTTCTGAGCTGTTTGGAATTAAAGTGGAGTGAGGTATGGCAAAACTGATTTAAAAACATCGTTAATCATGGCCCATGCATGTAAAAATTGTCACAATTAACATTAAATGGATGAAAAATTTTAAAAATGACTAAAAAATGTCTTAAATCATGCTGGAAATGTCTTGCAAAACATATTAATGGGAATATCAGTGTATCTTTTATACTGTAATACACTAAGAACATGCTACTGTGCTAAATGCCTAGCAACTACCTAAGCATAAAAGTGTTGTCAGCAATGTGCATGGTTAGGATGATACATGGGATAATGCAGGGAAAGAATTCCCAGTCCAAAATGAGGCTGGGGTGAGGCCTCCCTGCAAGACAAGATAAAGACAAGATAACCATAGACCGTCACTCAAGGCTGAATCACCAGCATGTAAATTATAGTGGTCAGGTGTACAGAAGCTAGGAAAGGAAACAGGAGGCAGTCGGTGATGAGTGCAGGCGGGCGCTGTTACAGTATGACTGCAGTCTAAACCAATATCATGTATGCCACTGAGGCGTAGCATTGTTTCAAATCTGACACAAGCCTGACGTCTCTGTAAAGCGCTGCATGCTGAGAACGCATGACCGCACTTTGTTAATGGCACCGCAGAGAGAGCTCAGTTAGATCATCCGATGACTGTTCACCCACCAAGATGGCAGCTCGGCGCACTGACACGGTTGAGGAAAGCCCTTATTGTGGGATGAAATGCATGGTCTCAGCTGAAAGAGAAAGGTCTGCCACATCTGATTAACCTCACATTGAGCTGAGCAAGCCTGATGAAGTCATACGTTTTAAACTTCCATTTCACTTCCATTTAAAAGACTTTCACTGCAGTACACAAGTCATCAATCACATGCTGGCTCGTGCTGCCCCGCGGGCCAAGATGGGGATGTAGCCACATACACTCACCATCTACAGAGCCGTATGCACACACACAAATGCACAAACACACACAGATACACACGCATGCACACACACAAAGATCTTTAGAGCAAGAGTACAGTCTCTTTCTTTCACTCTCACTCTCTCTCTGACACACACACACGCATACAAATACACACACACATCTGTGAAGCAACAGACTCGTCAGTCACCGAAGCCAAATGGGCTTAAACAAAAGCAGCGATAAAGCCTCTTCATTCTGCCGTGAGCTTGAGACAGCCACACAGCCACTCTGATGAGAGTGAAGCCTCAGAGCCCAACATAATCACTGACGCCTGACGCTGTCTAATCACTTTCTACCCAAGCGTGGAGAAGTAGGAGTGGGAGGGCAGACAGACATAGCAATACATACACGGCAAAAAGAGGGAGGCAGAAAAAGAAAAAAAGATAAATGAGGAGAAAATAGAGGAAAATAACAGTAAAAGGTACTGAGATGACACCAAGAAGCTGTCAAGCAAGAGAGTGTGAAAGCAAGAATGTTGCAGTACAGTAGGCTCCAGAGGGGAGGTAGGGATATTACAGAGGCACAAACCTCTGCTTCTCAATGGGGGCTGTAAAGTGGAGTATAGTGCGGTTGAAGCTGGCAGCCAGTGACCAGCCGGTTGAGTATTATGGAAAACAGCGAGGCAACTGCAGGCTTTACTAGTCTTAAGATACAGCAGGGTGGAGAAGCCTGTCAGGTCCTCTAAAGCCCTCCACATCACTCACTCTAAGCAGTCTGTCCGCCTGCAGGAAATACCTCCTTACAGCAATCCATTATGGGACATCCAGTGGACTTGTCCATTTAATAAAGTGTCCAATCTGAGGCCGGCTCTGGACCTGTGGTCATCATAATTTCCTTTCCTCAAAATCCCAGTAGAACTAGTAACCAGTTGCTCATTTTTAATAATGTCTCATAAAATGAGTCCTAGAATGAAGATAAATCCCACGTATTGCTCTGGCTCTCTGGGTTAAGGGAGCAAAGCAACAACTGAGGACCAAAGTATCCCATCACCCACCATAGTAATATGGAACATCCGCTATAGTGCCCTCTTTAGTGCCGCAGCTTCTCAGCATGAGCTGGATGAAGTCCCAGACACATTCACAAAAGCTTTGTGTTCATAACCACAGAACAGTATATGGTAGAACAAGCTCCATGTTTTAGCTGTTGTATCAAAGAAATATCACTCAAGTACTGGATAGATTTATGGCAGATCTTCCGATTAAAGTTCAAATGCTGATCTTCAAAAAAGCAGCCTGTATTACATCAAGTTTTGGCAAACCATTTTTGTATAAATTATATTCGCTGATCTCAGCACTATTTTCTTCACACTACTCATCACCACCATTGTTTTTAATATCAGTGAACTAGGCCTAAAGTGAGATGGAAGTGCAGACTGAGAGAGCGGTCTCTGGCAGCCTGTGGTTCTCGTGTCAAAAACCATGATCTTGTTCTTCAATCGTGGCACATAAATATTTGCCAGCGTTTTCATTTCCGTCAGGAAAAGCCGTTTTTAACAAAGACTTTCCCCATCTGGGGCAAATACTGCTTCGATTATTAGAGCATTTCCTCCATCAAGAAACATGTATTCCTACAAATATACATCAAGATATGTAAAATTGCATCATTTATTCTCTTGATGAACAACGAACTCACTTTGCAGCACTGAGATGCATATGAGAAATCATTCTACATCCTGGCAAAACATTACAGTTTATTTGAAAGAGTGGCAATGAAAGCCCTTCCCTTTTCCATAAGGAAAAGTTTAAAAGTACTGAGAAGAAAGCAAGTCCAAGTGCTTTTACAGTGCTAATTGGGTGCTAACAATGTTCCTTGATTGGTGTTGCAGTAAACCTACTCATAAATGTCATAAAGGAACACAGTATGTATCTGTAGACAAGTACCACACCTCCAAGTGTCAGGTTTTTCACTCCCTCGGAGGCCATCATTAGGCTAGCCCCTCATTTTTCTTTCTATGGTGAAACAATGACTTATTACAGTTTTGTTGATAGTCGAGACTTTGGTGGTCAGGGAGAGAGAGAGAGTTGATTCAAATTTCACCCACAAAGGCCCAGAGGCCTTGTGTGTAAACGTGAATTGGTAACGCTGTATGGACATGAGAGCATAGGCAGATGTCTTGTTCAACTGTGTCAATGTGTCAAAGGAAAACCCATTGTTACAGTGTTTACATATGTGAATAGCGGTTTGGGTATGACAAAGGAGGGCAAAAAGGGTACGTGGGTATGGCTCAGAGAAATAAAGACACACTAAGGGAGCAAAGGGGGTGATGTTGAATCTGGTTTGGTTTATGGCACACTTTAAAAATTAGTTCCATTATAAAACTGCTCTCACACGCTCAATTTTACAGCTTCCAATTTCTGGATGAAATTGCAGGAGACAGGAGTATAATATTGCTGCTCTTAGAAAACACAGACAGAGCGAGTTGAGTGGCTGGAAAATGAGTCAAACACATTACTGAAGACTTGATAGCAAGTAGCTCATATTATACAAGGAGACGAGCGAGGGGAGAATGGAGAGATAGGCTTGGGGGGGGGAACAGAGAAGGGACTGGAAAAAAGAAAACAATTGGATGGGATGGTGGATCACTCATAGATGTAACAATAGAGGCTCTATGAATCCATCCAACACTTCTTGAATGTCAACTGCTGGCTTTGTGGACATTTTGAAAACACAACTGCAGATCAATAAAATAATCTCGAAGGGAGTCTTCCAAGCCCCTGGGGGAGACATGGAGCAAGACCCAAGGAGGATGAGAGAGGGATGAGACGGGGATGCTCTGGTGCCGGAGGGACAGCGCTGGGTGCCAGGGGGCTTAATGCCACAGGGACGGGAGCCAGTCTGCCCAGCAGGCTCCATGGTCTATGGGTATACTCTCCCGCTAACCATCATCAATGTGGTAGCAATCAGCTGTGGTGCTGGGGGAAAATGGAGCTGAAGGAAAAATCCCCCCCTCCTCTCTCGCCTCTCCGTTTTTCCCTCTCCTCCCCACCTCTACCCCATCCCTCCCCAAATCACTTCCCCGTGGTGCAGATTGTTCGTTTGGAGAGATGAACAAACTAACATGGCTGTTCTGGGCAAGGGGACAGAGACAGACATGCCAGCGGTCTAGGCTACTGGCAAAGCGCGAGACACCACAGTATCCATCCCAAACCTCCTTTTCCTCCTCTTAGCCCTCTCTTCCCCTCCTTACCCCGTGGTGGGGATCTGAGGTCTGTCTACTGATATCAGCGCAGATACAAACACTGCTATTGTTTATGCTCCATTCTCTCTACCGGGGTCATTTTATTATGTGAGCCCACAAAGTGGCTCCAGGGCCAAGCGCGCTATCTCTGGGGAGAGCTGAAACCAGGTCCAGGCCGTGGGATAGCAGCGGTGCGTAATGACCCCAGCACCGCACAACATCAGTCCACATTAAAATAAAGCCATGTTTTACGCTGCTGTTAAACTGATAAATGGCCATGGTGAGAAATTGAATTATTCTTATTGTAATTTACGCATGTATTTTAATGGCTTGGTTTCGTGAGGTTGCGAGTCCTGCCTGGTATACTGCCCACAGCCTGAGGTGAAGAGTTTTCATGTTGGGGTGTTGAAATACTTCAGCCAAGTGAGAAAGGCCTGAGTTATAGATGCACTAACTCAAATCTGCCTCTATTCAAGGCATTAGACTGCTCTTAAAAACACACTCGCACCCAAAAACAGACACAGACCTAACCATAAACACAGTCCAACACACATCCTTGCCAAAAAAAGGTGCATGGTAAATCACACACACATACAGATAATGTAGATAAAATTATGATTATCTTCGCAGACCAGCAGCAGCATGCTGTGACAATCTGCAAAGCTTTACAGATTGCAGTATACATACTGCAGCTCAAATAGAGCATTTCTGCAGCACAATTTCCACTGTGGAGTCCTTTATAAAAATGAAAATAAACAGTCTGTGCTATAGACCGTCAGTATTGGTGCTTTTCTCCTTGAGTGTGTGGACAGCATGGCTCTGCTATTTGTCTCACTTTAATAACCACTAGAAAAGCAGACACAGATCCAGCTAGATGTTTTCAAAACCAGTGAGCTATGGTTTTACCACACTGATGTCACTGTTTAATAACATGCGTTTTGCTGAATTCTGAACTTTCCTCTAGTGCTTGAATCATCCCATCAGCCTGAAACGAGGACAGATCGTCTTCATTACTCCTCTCTGCAGTTCTGCTTTCTGTGCAATCAGCAGCATATTCATTGAAATTAACTCAAACTGAGCCAGAACTAAAACTATGGGTAATGAATAAATAAAAAGCAGAGCTATATGGTTGGTCTATGGTTTTTCTGTCATTGTGTTTGTGTTGAGGAATACCACCCCTCAACCCAGACACACACACACACACACACACACACCCTCTGTCCCTCGTTATTCATCAAAATTAACTCAACTGCAAATTGCTGCCTAGACCTAAGACTATGAGCTTTGAGTAAATAAAAAGCAGAACAATATGGTTAGTCTACGGTTTGCCTGTCTGTCAGTGCTGACTAAGAAGCCCCCAATCTCTCTCTCTCCCTCTCTTCCCCTCCTCCTCCCCCTTCTCCTTTTTCTTGTTCTTCTTCTCTTCCCCTCTTCATTTCTCCTCTCTCCAGCTCTGACTCATTCTCCATTACAAGTCCCAGGTCTGGCGTCAGGCGAAGCACTAAGTCAAAATGCCTTAATCAAATCAGCCATTTAAAGCAAGTAAATGCTGCCTCTTAGTCTCCATGGTCTCCTATTCTATTGGACTCTCACCATGTCTGCCTCTACTGGAAACTCAACCACCGGGATATACGAGTCTTAATTAGGGGTGGGTTCTATTGTTATGTGTTTGTGCATATATGGGTTTAATCTTCCAAAAAACCCTCGTCTCATATTTGGCTTTGTAGAAATAAGCTCTCGTTCATATCTGTCTGTGTATAACCCTGTAAATGTGTTGTTTATGGACAACCAAATCAAGGACCCTAGATCTCAATACGAGCACATAAATATATACAAAAACAGGAGACGTCTCTATGGTGACTTCATGGGTTGTGAACGATGACATCGCATCCGATCCAAAAATCTGTGTGCTTCCCAGCGTGATGCCTGACGGAGAAACAGACACAGACAGACGCACAGTTTTATCACATTAGCAGAAAATGCTCTCCACTTATTTCCTATAGTGCTGGAAAATACCGGCTAAAAAGACAACGTTGGCACTGCGCTTCCACTATACTGAAGAAGTGCCCATAAATCAATACGAAGAATGTAAACGAAAGCTAGCGGAGCCTCCTGAGGGGAATCGCTTACCTCATCCGCCTTTGACAGGGACATGAGGAGGGTAGAGGTCATACTGTGCGACTATCTTATGAAGTCTATCCGTCTCCGTTCTGGATTAGACCCTGACTCCATCTGTCCTGAATCTCACCCGTCCCCCTGCTGCTCGCTGCCCTCTCTGACCACGTCAACTGCCACAGCTACTCCAGGAGACAGCAGATCAAACGCGAAACTACCTTTTCATTACCATACTTTTAATTGCTGAAGTTTTTCAGTCTGACAGCTCTGGAGATGAGAGGGGGGGGAGTGAGGATTGTCCCGGCCAATCCTGCCGCCTTCAGGGCTCGCCGGGCTGTCTATTATTCCCCTGATGGCCTTTTAAAAGAGGCTCATCCATCACTTCTTGACAGCGCCTGTCTCCCTCTAACCTCTCAGGCCTGATATGAAATAATATTTGGAAAAAGACAAGTCTGTCACTGTAATGGACAGCTCCTCCCACTGGGTGGCAGGAAGCGAGGGCTTTGAAGCGTGTTATTCAAGTTATTCAATTGTGTGTGTGTGTGTGTGTGTGTGTGTGTGTGTGTGTGTGTGTGTGTGTGTAAAAGACAGACACAGGCAAGCAAGACAAGAGAGACTGCGAGACAGATGAGAGAAAAACAGTGACAAAGCGATAGAGTTGTGTTTCACTGAAAACACATTTCAGAAATATGTATGTTCTCATAAATGGAGGGTTTCTTTGGTTAGCGGGCTACCCAGGCCCAGGATTCCCTCTCTGGATTGCATGAAGGGGAGTGATGAAAAGTCAGCTCGTCTGAAGAGGAAAGCCCCTGTAATGAGGAGTTGCAGCCGTGTCTTGCTCAATGCCATGTGTGGTGCCTACTGTAGGGCCCACACAAGGACCTCTCACTGTGTAATTAATGCCCTCGGGGCCCTAGTCGGAGTTCCTATAGTGCCTAATGAAAGAAAGATGGCTGTCTCACAGTAACCAGCACTCAGCAGTCTCTAGTCAGCTAATAATCCCCCTGTACATTATTCATCTCAACCACAATACCCCACTATTATATTCAAATGATGCATGCAGCGCATGTGTGGGTGCATGAGTGCGAGTCAGTCCATGTGTCCTGCTGTTTGTTTTCTCTGTGAGCATTTTGCTTGCCTTGACAGTATGAGCATGTGTGCGTGTTCTGGCCTGTGTTGTTGTGTGCTTGTGCACCCCATGTGCATTGTCTGTCCTCTGTGTGTGTGTGTGTGTGTGTGTGTGTGTGTGTGTATGTGTGTGTGTGTGTGAGTGTGTGTGTGTGTGTGTGCACGCCATTTGCCAGTACCGCTGTCAGTGCCTCTCCTGTGCTGTTTCAGTAGGTTCCTGTTTAAAACAGACAGGCAGAGTTCACTGTGTGCCAAACTGGCATGCTCCCTAGCGTAATGAGAGACTATGCTATGGTTTGGATTGTTGATTAGGGATTATTCAGCAACACAAACAAGCTACTGTTCAGCCTTGTGTGTGTGCACACATGAAGAGTATTGAGCTCCAGGAGACAGGGCCAGGTTTGGTCTCAGCATACACAAAGGTCTGGGAAAAATCCATCCACTGAGAGGAGAGAGGAAAGTTAATACAGAAAATGTGTATTAGTTATGTCTATATAAACACTGGATCACTGCATTGGCATCCTTTCACGCCTGTCTCTCTCTCTCTCTCTCTCTCTCTTTCTTTCTTTCTCTGCTGAAACAGGTGATAGCACAAGTCACTGGTTATGTTGCATTGCCATTCACAAGGTATTATTAATTTTTTCTTCCTTAAGATGTTATTAAACTCAGTAGGAATACAAAATGTAGACCTAGAAGCCTAAAAGAAACAGCACCACACCTGATATTACATCATTCACGTATGTAAAAGTCAATTGAGAAATCTCATCAGCACCTCGCCTGGCTTCCTGCTTCTCTTCCTCAGATAAAAAGAAAGGAATGGGTATTTGGTGCATATCTTTAAATTATAAGTATGGGACTTGTGTCATAAGTAGCTTAAAGGAAAAGCATCACCCCGGACAGGAGTATACACTACATTGCTTACAAGGCCAGTTTGATAGAATATAGTACATTTTGCCAATGATGACAATCATGAGAGGCCTGTGGAGCTTACAGTATGTGGCGAGGCCAATCGTCTCTCCTTTTTAGTTGATAATAGTATTTCCTGGTTATCCTCCAACAGCACAGTATTTGGGACCTGTGTGTTCTATGCAAATGTGACGAGTTATCACCTTACAACTTCATTAAAGCCAAGGTACAGTATATTCTGTATTCAACAGAATGGTGCTCCAGACAGTGAAGTTGATTTTATTTAGAACTACTCAATCCCTAAATGAAAGCTTCATACAAATACTAAAGAATGTTGTTAGCTGTCATTAGCTTCTCTATTGTTGCACTGCAATGCCTCAACTTCGTAACCACCATCGCATAGTGCAGCTTTTACGCCACACTCATTTGCTAACAACTGAAGTTTCACACCAAGCGGAGGTCTCAACCCTGAACTTGACCTGCGTCATTTTGAAGGGTCAACTAACCTGGGTGGAGCCTGTCACGTTGAAAGTTGACCCATGCAATTTCAGGGTCACTCTTCCAGTGTGAAAAGTGCATATGAAGACTGAATGAGCATGAAGGGAGCGCTGTACAGTAGAGTGAGGGAGGGAAAGGGAGGATGGTATGAGATTAATTTTGGCATGGGCACTTTATGCTGCACATATCGAGGGAGCGTGTGGGCAAAGCTGGACATCTTTTTCCATCAAGAAAAAAATAACTCTGTTTACATTCCTCATACTTACCATTCCCCAAGTGATGTAGGCCGCAGTAGAATCACGTTTGTGTCAAAATGTTTATTTAGGATTTTATATTCAGCTTGCTTATACACCTGAGAACAACTTCTGGTTAGGAAATATTCTCAGTAAAAATGTAAGTGTTATGAAACACGGAAGGAGTCTCTTTAATAGCACACTGCTCCATTATGCATGCTGTCCTGCTGTCTATTTTGGACTTAGAGAAGGTTACTCAGCTAATGAAGTTCAAATTCCTCCTGCAGCAGATTCGTTGTAGCAGAATACACCTGGCTGTGGAATTTAAATCAGCAGCAACTGCCTTTCAAACCTATTCTTTTAATTAAAAAAACCCTTCCCAGTTTCAATGAATGGGCTACAGATAAGTGAACAAGCTTTTTTGTCAGTTTGAAATATATGAATACTGGGAAAATCAGCCATTGAATTTTATGAGAATGAAAAAGAATATACTTTTACCATCTGACCATCTGTCAAACACTCCACTTAAAATATCTGCCAAAATGAGGCCTATTTCTGCCAACATCAATCAGTGTGATATTGGTTGAGACATGCAAGGCAGAAGTCCAACAAGACGCAGCAAGGTCCCCATTGACAGGGTTTCCTGACATGATCCACAAGGTCAGTGAGAAAACACGTTCAGTATAGCAGCGTAACGAGGAACATACCACTAACCCTCTCCGTATCACTGAAAGACAACTGACAGCAGCCTTTGTGTACAGTGAGGCTTGCCGATCAGATCTGAATGGGAATATTATGAATTATGTTTATGGAGTTACATTTATGAATGTTATTCAATACACAAAACTATTACACATTGTATGGTAATTACCCTGCAAGTAATCAGAGCCCTTTCCACTTCCTCCTTATGATTTCATAATTACAAACAAACACATACAAACACACACACACACACACACACACACACACACTGATGAGTGAACTGATGAGGATGGACCCCTGTATTCAGAGATGGGCAAAGATACATCAAAATGTATCTTGTTACAAAATACCCCTCAAATAAATGTATCAAAATAAAATACAAAATACTGGAGCCAGAAAATGTATCAAAATAAAATACATGTATTTTGTATTTTCAAAATACAGGAAAATACATTTGTAACATTGGGCATTCAGAATTTGTACAAAATGGCAGAACATTCAGATTTTTATAATGTACACAAGGCTCTGGTGAGAGTTTGAACCATACAGGAAGGAAGAACAGGAAGTAGAATGCTACTGTATATGCATATGCCTGTACTGTGTATGTACATATTTTACCCAGGCATAAACACACTTTCACACATATCCACGCGTGCACACGAGAACACTCACACCATTTTCACACAGTATATCCCCAAAATGCCAGACAGATTTTACCTTTGGCGTTCAACATGTGTACATTCTAAAAAGTAAGATATATTTTATATAGTTATTGCTGTTCAGATAAAATGTTTACCTTGACGGACAGTCCACTGCACTGGTTGAGGCAGGAAGCATGTGCTGGCTTCACAGAAGATGAACTTGATTACGGAAATACTGTGAGTAGTGTGGGCTTACAAAATCACTGTGTGTGAGTGTGTCTAAGTGTATTGTTCTTCATTTTAAGATGTATTTACGTGAATTTTTTTTGTTTTATGAATCATGGAGAAAGTATTTTGAGTATTTTGAAAATACAAAATTACTCCACTCTAGTAGTATCTTGTTACAAATTACATTTGAATTTTTTCAGCCCTGTCAAATACCAATTACAAAATACTCAAAAGTAATTGAAATACGTATTTCAAATACAAGTAACAGAAATACTGCCTATCTCTGCCTGTATTGACCCTTAGTGTATCTCTGTGTGCATCTACACGCCCATGTTACTGCAGGAGCAACAACCCTGTCACTCACGCATCATTCATTTTGAGAGAGCATGTACAACAGACACACACACACACACACACACACACACACACACACACTGCAATGTGTCTAGGTGAAATGTACACAAAATCCTTTGCCCAGCACACACTGCGTGATCTTGAAAGGTTCCGTCTGAAGAGTAGCTGAAGAGCTTTTCACATGTGGACAACTAATGTGGAAGAAAATGCTAATTAAAAACATTTTGTTTGTGAAAATTACACAAAACATGGGATCATACGGTCAGGTTCAATCTCTGGAGGAATGTTGAGAAATGCTGGGTCTTCAAATAAAAATAATTTAATAATAAAACTTGTGGAACAGTGAAAAAAGACTGCAAGCAAATTATAGACAATGGATATGATTAATAGGCTGAATTTGAAACATTGGCAATCATAAAATTCCCAGCAATCGCTCATTCCCATCATGCCCTCAACTGTCATCGCTGCTCTACATTATATTAAGGCGTTGTCCATATATTTGACAACTGTATCTTGTGTGAGTGATCAGTTAATCCAAAGAGTAACAGTCTGAAATAAACAACATTACTGTTTTATGTGGATAAAATAATTAAAAAATACATTAAATCCACAAAATAAGCTGAAAGGCCTCAATTTTAATTGCTGACTAAGTTTTAAATATACAGTATATCTTTGTAAGAGCTCATAAAACATTGCAGTGAGTTATGATACAAATTAAAATTGATTTATATCATATCAGCTTTTGTAGCATAGTTGAACTTTTGTCACATACATTTGTCATGTATGAAAATATAACTGTATAATTAGTGTATACGTTTTCCCCATTTCCAAATGTCCCAGGATATTGATACTCTAAGTATGTGGTGGCCTTGATGAACTACAGAACTCAATAACCCTAATGTATCAGCTTTCCCTTGTGGGCAGTGAAACCTTAAATGCACAAAATTTCAGAATCGCTCAGCACAAATACCTTATAATACCTGGATTATGCAGACACACACACACTACACACACAGACACAGACACACACACACACACACACAAACACAAACACAAACACACAAAGTAAATCCCAGCCCCACCCCTCCCCTGCATCCCCAGCTCCAGTGCAACATTCCTGGTGAGAGCACCGGTGGGAACCTGCCAGGTCCAGCATCCTACGGAGGGAGGGAGGCGGCCGGGAGAACAGAGCCGTCTCAGGGACCCGGACAGCAGCATCATTATGAGCCCCCAGGATAAATAACCCAGCCTTAATGCAACACACCGTAGCCCGGCCAGGGCTAGCCGACCCTCGTCAAATGGGCCTCAGATAGCGCGGCCCGCAGCGCCCAACATCTCGACAAGTATACAGGAAATCCAGATAAATACATAAATAAATAGGAGTGTTGTAGTTGGCAGGCCCACGTTGTTTGAGAATACCTCTGTATATTTGGATTGCTACTCGAAGCTCCCTGCACCGGTGGATAGTCAGCGTCTATATAAGCTCTTTCATGGGGCTTGAGCCCGGCTGCCTCGCGTAGAAATGAATCGGGGGTTTTGATGATCGGGAGGGCAATTAAAATGCACCACGCTTCAGGTGTTGAATGTTTAGATTGTGAAAATATAGATTTAATATGTTCTCGACATCATTATGCATCATTAATGCTAATGGCGGTGCTGCTGCGAAACGGTCTTCTATTGACACACATTGGCATTTACATGAGCACACATCCTAAATATATCGCTACATATACCACCACATGTCATCACATGGGAAACTGAGCCCGAGCCAAAAATATCACTCAAAGTGCCATCATGTTCATATCATATCTACAAAATACGCATGAATTATAATTTTAATGTTCCGACAGTCTGCCGCGAAGTCTTATAAATTATATCAAATTTATGGGTTGACATAATCACGTTGGCCCCTTGCCTTTGTCTTTGCTTTGATGCCAGTTGATCCTTCTCTCATCCGCCATGTACTTTGGTTCAGATCTGGGGTGCACAGGCTCTCTTAGGGTGCCCAATCTCCCACAGTCCAACAAAACCATTGCACATGGCGTCTCAGAATAACAAAGTCTGCATGTTGGGAACATACAAGCTGCCAGTTTCCCCTCTCTTCTGTTGTTCTATTCTCTCTCTCTGCCAAAGCTCTGGAGAAGAGGAGGAAGGGGGGCAAGAAATCCCTTGCGAACGACAGCTGAGACCTGGGACATGTTTTAAATTTGGACACTAATGTTGGTTCTTTTTTCAGCCCTTCTGTAATATGTTTTATGTGCCTCCCAAACATTGGAACAGGGCTTGCATCCCTCTCTCCCTCTGTATCCATCTCATACATCACATGGAGGAGTTGGATGTCAACGCGCCCTGGGTCCGCTACAGTTTCTCTCAGAGCGAATAAGACATGAGGCTCTATATGGCAGTATGGAGCGGAGAGAGAGAGAGAGAGAGAGAGAGAGAGAGAGAGAGAGAGAGAGGGAGGGAGAGAGAGAGAGAGAGAGAGAGAGAGAGAGAGAGAGAGAGAGAGAGAGACGTCCTGAGAGACAAGGCAAGAAGGGCTTTTTACGGCATCAAAAGGAACATCAAGTTGGACATCCCAATTCAAATCTGGCTCAAAATATTGGACTCCGTTATATAACCTATTTCCCTTTATGGTTGCGAGGTCTGGGGTCCACTTGCCAACCAAGATTTTACAAAATGGGACAAACACCAAATTGAGACTCTGCATGCAGAGTTCTGCAAATCCATTCTCTGCATCCAACGGAAAACACCAAATAAGGCATGCAGAGCAGAATTAGGACGATACCCACTAATTATCAAAATTCAAAAGAGAGCATTTAAATTTTATAATCACCTAAAAGAAAGTGACCCTGACACACTCCATAACAAAGCCCTCACCTACAGAGAGACTCTAGAGAGATGCCCCCTCAGCCAGCTGGTTCTGGGACTCAGAAACCCCATTAGACTAAACCAAATTATAAGAAAACAAAAAGAAAACTATCTGACACATTGGAAAGAATCAACCAAAAACCAGAGCAAATTGGAATGCTATTTGGCCCTGAACAGAGAATACACAGTGGCAGAATACCTGAGCACTGTGACTGATCCAAAACTAAGGAAATCCTTGACTATGTACAGACTCAGTGAGCACAGCCTCGCCATCGAGAGAGGCCGCCACAGGCAGACCTGGCTCCCAAGAGAAGACAGACTGTGCACCCACTGCACACAACATGAGGTGGAAACCGAGCTGCACTTTTTAACTACCTGCCAACTGTACCAAGACATCAGAGACACATACTTCCCACAGATTACAAACACCCAAAAAGATTTTGAAAACATGACTAATAACAAAAAACTTCCATATCTGCTGGGTGAAGTACAGCAATGTGCAAACACAGCAGCAAGATTTGTGAGCTGTTGTGACAGGAAAAGGACGTCTAATGGAATACAACCACCGTAAAAACTGTCAATCATCGGTGTATTCCTGCACTGTCTGCACCGTGCGGATCTCTGTACATAGACATACTGTACATATAAACAGAACAGATACCTTTAAATACATTTGAAAAGAAAAAAAAAAAATGTTGCAGTGTTTACACAGTTCTCACTTATTTGTATTTATATTTTTTAACTGCAATGTCCACATTTTTCTATTTTTATTTTAAGTTATTTACTTATCTGTATATATATATTTTTTTTAACAGCAAAAGCACAATGTTTCTGTTTGTATTTTTAAGTTAATTTTACCTATTCTTATTTATATATTTGATTGCAATGTTGCAATGTTACACAGCTCTGTTTACACATTTTTACTTCACACTTGCTTTGGCAATGTAAATGTATGTTTCCCATGCCAATAAAGCCCCTTTGAATTGAATTGAATTGAATTGAATTGAGAGAGAGAGAGAGAGAGAGAGAGAGAGAGAGAGAGAGAGAGAGAGAGAGAGTACATGTAAATGCTTGCATTTATGTGCGTTTGAGAGAAAATGAGAGAAGTTAAGGGAAAAGATGGAGGGAAGGGGGAAAGAAAGGTCATCACCCGCTGAATGGATCCAATGTGTCAAAGCTTTTGCTGACCGAAGCAACAAAAAACGCTGGTCCTTTAATTAACAACAGAGCATATTTGTGGACAAGAAATGGAATATGTAATCTCCAATCGTGGTTAGAGAGGAAAGAGAGTGACTCAACCATCGCTCTTTACCAATAAAATACTCAAGTTTGTTTCTCTGAAGAGCTGAAACAGTCTGCCCTATCTTGGTTTGCCATCAGAAACATTGAACTACTGTGTATGTTTAATCACAATACTACCATGTTAAATGGCTCTCCTGGCTGAAGAAGGCCTACTGCATCAACACATCAATTATCACTCAAAAAATATTAAGAAATTAATATGATTTGCAGCTCACAAGGCAAGAGTGTATATGACAAGTACAGAGGATGTAGTCCCATACATAACTGATGTGAAGCATCACGTTTAGACACACACACACACACACACGCATAAACACACAACACACACACATGTGCTGTACATATACATGGTGTGAATAATGTGAGGGTGTAGAAGCTACTCCTCTGCAGTCTCATCTTTCTCTCCTGGTGAAAACAGGCCTTCTCTCACCAAGGCTGGATTAATGGTGAACACATGTTAGGAGGAGGTCACTGTCTTCCAGTGGCTGCAATTTAGGATTAGTGGAAACAGTCAGATGGAAACAGCTCAGCTCTCACTCTCTCTTTCACTTAAAACCCCCTCCTTTTCCTAAGCCCTCCCCTCACTTTAAACTCCCCATTCATTTCCCTCAAATCACCAGTTGAATTGTAGGCCTCCTGTTTTTTTTGACAAGGTCGGCGTGGTTTTTTCTCCGAGGAGGAACATAAACAAGAGAGACACAGAAATGAGGTGAGGGAGAGGAGAGTGGAAGGGGAAAGATGAGTCTCTGGATGCCGGAGACCAAAGCCCTGTGGCAAGGAAAGGCACTGGCAGTCAGGCACTTCACTGCTCCAACATTAATAGTGGCACCCTGCGCTGCCTGTCTCACACACACACACACAGTGCATCACATGCACGCAGGGCACAAAAATACACTCGCTATGCTCTAAGCAAGCGGTGCTGCTGTCGCATCTACGTGCACACACACACACACACACACACACACACACACACACACACAGACACACACACACATGATATCATGATAATCCCTCGCAATCCATGCTACTGTCATGGAGGTATGAAAGCCTGCCAAGGACATGCGAGAACCGACACCAAACCAGAACAAATAAACCGCACCGTAAGTTTTTCCCCCACCGCAGGAACGGAGAGAGAGAAAAAGGAGGAGAGCAGAAAGACGGAGTGAGGGGAGAGAAAAGTTAGAGAAGTTTCAAGGGGAGAAAAGCCCACAGCACGCGGCCCAGAGTGTGCCTCGCATGCAACCGTCTCCCACCCACAGAGCAAGTCTCCAACACTGTGCTGGCTGGGGATGGAGGGAGCTGGAGCTGACACTGTGGATTCTTTTGACTGGAGAGGAGAGCAGAGGAGGAATAAAAAAACAACAGAGTAGATCATGATAAAAGAGCGCACAGGAGTAGAAAGAGATCAAGACAGCTGATTGAAGAGAAAATCTAGGTGAAGGAGATGGGAATATAGCAGCGGAAAGTGGCGATCAGAGATGATAATGAAAAATATGGGGAAGCAATGAAGCCTCGAGGGAAATAGTAAAGATGAGGTCAACATGCAAACAGAGAAAAGAGCTGAAAATGGTTCTCTGGTATGTCTAATGAAGTGTGAATTGTCCATGTTCAACCTGTGAAGTGATTTGCTATTAAAGCCGTGACCTCACAACATACTTTATTATAACATGGGATTTAACATAGCTCATAAATGACACATTGTCTATTAGCACCACAGCTATGGAAATCTGTGTCATCTGTGTCTGAAACAGGGCTGCACTGGGCCTGTCTGGCGTGTGTGTGTGTGCATGTGCGTGTATGTGCATGCTTGTGATCATGTTGCTGATGAAAACCAGTCAAGAGTCTCTTTTTGGGACATGAGCTCAGTTCTGTCCGCAACTTCAAAACAGCTGATGATAAGCATTTATCTCCAAACACTGGCAATATCTCCGTAGGAAATCACAATTAGAGGGGAAAGTAGGTAAAACAAGAGGCGAGTGTGGCGAGAGTTGGGCAGACTTGGGGAGACAAGGGAAAAACTGGGGATTACTGAGATGTTATGGTGATGGGAGGAGGTGGATGTCGGACGAGGGGCGCTAAGCTCAGGCTGTGTGTGTGGACTGCGGACAGAGAGGGAAGGAGGCCCATGCCTGACCTCAGCTCCTGCTACGGAAATTATCCCGCCAATTACCCGGGACGTATTCCCCCAACGCTCCGAACACTCAGCGGCCAGCCTTTACGACCTTAGGAAACTTTCTGTGTTGTTTTACTGTGGTGACCTCACTGCAGTTAGCGTGCGCTGCAGCTCTGCTGGGAAGAGGGACTGCTACTTGTCACAACCTAAACGCATGACGTCAGGGGGAAAGAGAGTTTAGAGACCTGTGCAACCTCTGTACAGTAGTCAGCAACGGTCATAATGCGTGTGCCTGCAGGAGGCAGATTGATCAGAACTGGAAGTTGGAAGAAAAAAAAAACATCTTATTAGCATCCAAAAGAAAACACATATCAAAAGTGAGGGTAATAAAACTAGGCCTCCTTGAAGCAACAAATAAATATACACATGCACGCTCACACTTACTGTACACACACACTCACACACATACACTCACACTGGTCACTGCAGCCAAGCACAGGAAAGGGGAAGCAGGTAATGGCTCCTGGCAAACTTCAAGCCATGCTTCTCAAACTGTGGGCCAATCACAATGATGTAAATAGTACATCACAGCCAATCAAATACCTCAGTGTAAGAGCTGGGGGATAACCTAGCATTTTCTATTTTTACAACTGCATTTGATACAAGCTGTTGGCTCACAGAGAGTGTGATTGCTGGTATTAGAGCCAAACTGGAATCAGTTATAGAATGATTTGGGCTGAGATCTAAGTGTGTGGATGCCCACACTTAAATGAGCCAATCAATTTGTTTGTCAAAGTAAACTAAATCAGAATCAGAATCACTTTATTCAACAAGTACAATAAATGTAGTGTACAGGAATTTGTGTTGGTGTAGGGAAATATTGACAAGCACGGGGACAGTGCAAGACACACAACTGACAGTAGACTATACACATTGCTCCACATATAAATATTCAGCATCCTCAAGCCCTCCAGCAAAGGTTACCTAGACTACCACCTGACGACTCTGTAACACAGGAAACGACCTGGCGCTGTCATCTAAACTAAGTGTTCAAGACATTTCACTCAACAGACCCTGTCATATTACAATAGAGGTATCACATTCATTCTTCACAGGCAACAGAGCACGATTAATAATCCTGATCCATCCCAGTGAAACCATATGGGTCTACAGGACAGGATCCAGCAGCCAGATTACTAACATCAGTCCTTCCCTGCCTGCAGGGGAGGAAGAGTTGGAGAAAGACACAAGGCAGCACTGCTGTTGTGGTGGAAGCACTGAAAACACTGAAATGCACAGATAGGAGGCGGATAGAATGAATAAGTAGAATAAACAAAAATTGAGTTAAATCTGTTTTCAAATGAAAAACAGAGTCAAAAACAAAAAGAAAAAATACCATGAGAATTGAAGAGAAAACAGAGAAATATGATTCAGAAAAGCCAACAACCAAGGCCAGCAGCTTCCACTGAAGACAACTGCATGTTGACGCAAACATTCAACAGTCCAGACAAGATAATTCAGACTGGGCTGTAAAGCTGTAAAGCCACACTGCTCCTGCTACATCAGCCTCCCTTATCTGTCCTAAATATTGACAGTGATGGCCCTCAGGATATTTGCAGATGTGTGTCTGTGTGTGCAGGTGTGTGTGAGAGTGCATGTGTGCAAGACACATATTCTGTTGTGAAATAGATTTCATTAATCCAGCAAAGCTGATGACCGATGTGAATGACTGTCTGTGAATGTGTTCCACCCAACCTCTCTCCCTTAAGCGCCGGCGGAGGACAGATCCCCTGTGACAACTGGCCAATGACGTCATTACAGACGGGAAAGACACCACCTGAAACCTTCCCATAATATTATCCTCTATCCTTGTGACCTTTTTGAATAATCCATTGATTCCTAAAAGATGTCTCCCAATGTTTAGAAAAGAACGTAGACATAGACAGTCTATAGACAAGAGTCTACAGAAGCCCTATAGACGAGCTTTAAATCCGGGTAGTTATGCTTGGAGCAAAGAGCAGCAGACTCCCAGCCCACGCCGAACACGTCCTGAGCCTGATCGGAGTAGAGAGACCTTGCAGAGTTGGCCAGGAGTGTTTGTTTTCCATTCCTATAGGATGTCGGTAGACATAGCAGTGGAGAGGAAAACAACCAGAGCTTATGTAGGAAATAGCTTCAAAAATAAATCCCATCACTTGTATTATTAGTTGACATAGCAGTTGTAGTCGTATCAATGTCATAAGCGAGATCTAATGCAGGAAATGGACGGGGTGGTTAAAACTGGCGGCGATCTACAAACCCAAGGATGTATAAATGTGGATTTATGAATGGATTGGCTTGTACCGTGAAGCTAGACTGGAGCTCAGAACTTTGAAGTAAATGCTTTGGGGTGGCATAGGCATTTTACTTAAGGTGTGTTCAATTATGTTTAATATTGGTAGTTTTTACTACAGTACATTGGGCATTTCATTTCACAAGGTGTATTGCTTAAAATGGCTTTTACTGCGTACATTACCTGGCAAAGTGTTTTAGCCTGGCAGTAAGATCTACATCCAAATATCAATCAAACAAGTTACAGTTTGATCAAACCAAACTGAAAACACCCTCGGAAAAGAGAGTCATAAAACAGGCAGGCGTTTATGAGCTCTGTTAATAATGTATGTATAAATAGTTCGCTGACAGAGTTGGACTGTTGTTCATACAGCATTTGTCTTTATCCACTATTCCATCGACTATAACTCAAGGTAATGAGAAAGTAATTGATTAACTGCCTTACTGTTAGAAGTGCAGTTTGTCTCTGTATTTCTTTTTTAATGGCCTGTTTGATAGATGGCACAGTGGTCTTTAAATATTCCCCCACAAAGGTTGAGGGGCACAGGGCGGAGACGAGACGATGAAGCAATAGAGAGGGAGAAAAATAGGAGAGGAACTGTGGAAGGATGGAGGATGTGATGAGGAGGAGTGGAAAAGTGGAGAGAAGGAAGGAGAGGAGAGGAAGTGGAGGTGGAAACGTAATAGTGAGAAGTATGGAGTAGAGGAAAGCCGAGAGAAGAGAGCTCCATTTATCCATCCAGTCAGTCCCAGCATGGGGGCACGCTGTACCGTGACCACTGAGAGGGCCTGGGCTTGGGGGGTACGGTCCAGGGGCAGAGGGGGGCGGTCCAGGGGGTAAATCAGGGGTGTATCAGTCCTCTCCACCACTCTGATTCCTAGAAAAACACAAATCTCTCATTCATTTTCCAACCTCCTCCCCTGATGCTGCAGCCCTCATTCACTCAACCAAGGAAATGATCAGTGACTGCAGTTTAAGGGAAGGCAGATGCAGGCCCAGTCTCTTGTATACAGACTCATTAGCCTATGGCGTCACTATGGGGAATGCATCTCCTTCAAAAGGTCTAGATATTTCGCGTATCAATATCTCAAAGCTTATCCACCATCGTTCTCCATTGGTGTCTGATGGAGTTAACACCATGTAAAGTGCCCAGTCCAGCACTGAGCAAAACTCTGTGCTTTCTGTTATTCTTTTCTCAAGGTTTATGAGGCCTCAACTGTTCACACATACAAATTTGGTCGTAAAGCGCCTTGTATAGATGTTTTCACAAATGTTTGGGGATGCATGAAAACGAACTAGAGGCACGTGAGACACATTAACATGATGGCTCAGCGGACTTTTTTAGAGTGGCACTAGAGTCGCATTAACGTATGTCCTTATGGATGCAATCATTTTTGATAAGCTAGATCATGTGGCTGCCAGAAGACAAGCCCCATTTTCCTAGAACATTTCCTAATTTTCCTATAAACAGGCTACAACGTCATATTTTTCCACATTACCGTCCATTTGTGAATATGAATGAAAGCTTGTCAAAGAAATTCCATATCACTCCATTTTCCACACTGATTGCTGCTACTGAGGCATTCCAGACTAGTCTGCCTAATCCCACATTAGTCTCCATTAGAGACATGGTTTAATGATTCCACTATCTCTCCCTCTGTCTCTGTCTCTGTCTCACACACACACACACAGTCACACATGCACACACACACAAATGTACACTCACACACATACAGAGTAACACATATGCTCTCTGTTCATGCGTGTCCCTTCATTTTAGCCCACCTCCCAAGCCATGCTTATGCTTAATGCGTTCTGTCCTTTGAGTAGCCAGTAATGTATGTATATATAGTGTCAGCCACACATGACACACATTTCATTAGATGATTTAATGGCTACCAGTTCCTGCAAAAACCCACCCAGCATTGGAGAATGAATGGAATGAAATCTAAACATAAATCAGCTCATGGGGTCACTTGTAAGGCAAGATCCTGGTTTAGGGAACCGGGACACACACACACAAGCACATGCACACGCATACACATACACATACACACACACACTCGAGCACACAGACAGACAGACAGACACACACACACACACACACACACACACACACACACACACTCACACACATAGACATACCCAAAACTGAGGCCTAGGATGGATATACTGTATAAAAGCCAGCTCTTGCCAGATATATTGTGGCTTTTACTGCAGTTGGCTTGTGTTCCACTTAACGCCCTTTACTTTTACACACACAGTATATCACTCAACTGCCTCTCAGCCTCACTGCACTGCTAATCCAGTGGACCAGCAAGTCAATGGGTCACTGTAGAAGCCCTGAATGTCACTGGAGCAGGGGTCATCAGTCAGGGCAAATAGACTGCTGGCTCACGCCTATATCTCTCAGACAATACATATCCATGCATATGTTCAATACCATGAAATACACATCTTATGCAAAACCCCAGCAAATAACCACACTATCCTAAACATATGCACATACACATTAACATGCTGTGCACTTGCAGACCACCAGAAAACATTTGGTGTGTGTTGAACATTACGATTCTCGAATCCATTGCCATACCAGAGCAGATGGAAGCCCTCCATGCATGACGCATCAGTATAGCCCATATATACAGTAAATTATATGCATATAAACCTCAGCACTAATGCATGCATGTGGATCATATTGGGACCACAGCGGCAGTGGATGTTGGGAGGCTTGGTGGCACTTCCAGAGCGGGACAGCAGCCGTGTGATCCCCAGGGGGGAGGCCTGAGTCATCCAGCTGAGCAAACAGATGAGGCTGGAGCCCAGACACTTTCAATAAGGCTGAGCTCTGAGCTAACACATGGACTAATGCAACCCGGGAGGGCAAGAACTGGCAAGTGGCCTCAGAATGCAGGGCCCCGACGGCAGCTCGCAGGTACTGCAACACCGCCCGAAAAGACAACACACCGACAAATTCCTGTGGAGAAACAACTTCAGCTGTGTTGAATTCCTGCGATGTAAGAATGTTTTAAAACTTTGAAGTTAGACATCTACTCATGATGTAGTGGTCTCAAGGGTTTTTTCCCCTTCAAATTACATGTTGAGGGAAAACTACAGAATCGTGGTGTTCCTCTGCTATTCAGCCTCATGCAGGCGAGCTCAGATTCACAGTTGCTACAGCTGCTCTGTAGTGGATAGGTCACTGCTGCTGGGTGGATAAAGCATGATGCCATTCAAGGAAATGGCAATTTTTTTCTGTGGACTCTGCCATGTACAAAACCAATGAAATTCATTTATGGGAGGGTGGTTCATGGCATCGTTTAAGTTTTTACTTTCTATAAATGAAGCCATGCTAAAGCATACTGGAGCTGTAGAAAACCAACCGTAACACCATAGTGCTGAAACGACATCTCTAAACATCAGGCAGACTGTTGCAAAAGTCTGTTTGGGCCATTGTGGTCTTATTAGGACCATTTGGTCTGTGCTAGGGTAAGATGCTGTCTGTCTGACGCCTTATGCTGGACCTTCCCCCTGTAGCCGAAAGGCACGGCTGGTTACTTGTAATTAACAACATCACACCTTCCAGCAGGGTTTTAAGCCAAGGCCACACGCGTGTCCAGACACACACGAATATGCTCACACACACATAGACACAAGGCTGAGCAAAGCTCTGTGACATAGGCCTTATGTAACACTTGCTGGTTATGAAAGGCCTGAAAACATATCGCCCCTCTGAGCTTCAGACAACTGCTGCTCCGCTCCCAAAGAGGGTCAGAATGGTGGCTCAGAGACCGATAGCACGGTCTGCCTCTGGGTTTGTGTGTATGTATGTATGTGTATGTTTCTCTAACGCTCTCTTGCTTGGTCTCTGCTGTCCACCTCTCCACCTCAACACCCAGCGTTATTGTTCCCAGGGTAGACATGTGGATGGACCGACTGCAGGGCTTTGTTGCTCCGTCCCCCTGTGGCCTGTGAGAGGCAGAGCAAAGCCTGGGCAGCCTTGATGGTGAAGTGAAAAGAGTTGAGAAGTGCCTGTAACACAACTGTCACCAGGGCTGGACATTACTCTGAAACAGTAATTTACCAAGTCGCTAACTACTTCACAATGAAAGATATTTAAATTCTATTTTAGCTTTTTTTTTTTTTTTTAAATAATCTAACTTGTCAAATTAGTACTATTTTTAAAATTCAACTACATCCAAACTGCACTGTGGAAAATTATTGTATCTGTATAGAAAGTGTCTGGAATGCCACATAGGCATAAAAATATGACTATAAAAATGGCCACATCACTCTGACTTCAGATATCAAGCACACTACATAAGCATATTACCTTTTTTCCTGTTGTGGATGGAATATCAGTAACTGAACGGTCACAGTTTCAATCCAACAACTGCCCATGTGTCTTGTTAAAGTGAACTTGAGCAGCACATTGAACACTACCTGTTCACTCACTGTAAGTTGCTCTGAATAAAAGCATCAGATAAACACTTTAAATAAAACACGACATGTTATTTTGCAGGTAATATGAGAAAGGATTAACTCTTGTCCCAGCCTCATAACACTTAGAGTAACTTTTATGCTCCCATATACTGTGACATATGAACTGCGCAGGTCCGGCGTAGCTCAATGGTTAAGGTCACAGGTTTGATTCCCACTGGGGATGGAGCGGCACAGAGTGACCGTGGCCTGTGCAGTGACAGACACAGAAGGCTTCATAGAAGAGGTCACAGTAAACACATCATTACAATAAGAATCAGTTCACACCCAGTGAACTGGAAACGAGCAGGGGCCTGCTTAAATCACATAGCTACTGTACACAAGTAAAACACAAATAAACAGCTAATACATAAACGCTCTCTGGCACATGCAAAGCTAGGAATGTTACATGTCTCTCAAGCAACCTCGGGATCTCCTTGGTAGCAAATATGCCATAAAATGCGGAGGCAAAAATCTCCGGCATCTGCTTTTGAAAAGGGCCGTAGGGGAGTCTCAGCTTTCTCCTGGATACATAAACAATGGAGCTTTAAAGTCTAAATGCCTTTAACAGTCCAGCTACTGCCTGGCCAGTACCACGGCTGTTTTCTTCCCTCCCTCTGATCACAAGCTTATTCTATAGGCCACGTCGCCTAAGCAAAGCCGGCTCCTAAAACGACCAAGATTCAAAAGAAATTCAATACTGTTAACGTAGTGAGTAAAGGCATTTTCACCATGAATTGTAGATGCAGTGAGAAATGTGTATCACTACATCAAAATCTAAATAAGGTTACAGGACAGAGCAAATTACAGGGGAGGAAAACAAAGGTTACAAACATAAAATGAATGTTGACAGGAGAAGCTAAATAAAGGATGAGAGAAAAACGAAATAAAAAAGCAATAGAAGGGGTGAAGGAGGAAGGACAATGTCACGCTCCTCTGAAAGTTCCCAGACGGAAAAAAGACAACACCAGCTCTTGTTAAATTTGTTTACATCTTTCAAGTAACTCATTGTTTTTAACAAGGCCAAGAACTTTCTCGAAAACAGAAAAATGAGCTTTGTTTTTATTTGAAAGTAAAAGGGAGAGTGAGCATTTCCCTCAATGTGAGCCAGCAAGAGTCCAAGAGCTTTTTATTAGAAGTGATAGTACATGTGTCTCTCTCTCTCTCTATGTGTGTCTCTGTGTCTGTGTGTGTTTGTGTGTGCACGCGTGCATGTGTGTGTTTACACAGCTGGAAGTAGAGAGCAGAATCACTTCACCTGGCACTGGTTCCTGGGGTGTCTGCTGTGATCCCACTAAAAGGCAGACAGGCTCTGGCACCCTCTCCAGAAAACAAGAGGACTTCACTTACCAAAATATCCCTGCATTAGAGCTCAAAAAGCAGGCCAAATCCCTACAAACCCCTGCTGAATTTACTTAGGGGGCAAATGGTTCCCTCTCTAAACTCCTGATAGCTGATTGCTCTGGCAGGGTTCAGGTGGATCTGCTGAGTGGCCTCCAGCCCAGTTTCCACTCCATTCAACTTTCCACTCAGACCCAGACTTGCCTCCACACCTCCCTCTCTCCTCTCTTGCTTTCACTCCCTCCTGCAGCCAACCCGCCCTCTTCACATCCTCCTCCTCAGGCCATGTCACACAGCCAAAGCCAGACTCACGCCAGATTTAGTATAAACTCCATTTCGCTAGATGTTTAAGTGTCTATCTATCTGTCTGACTGTCTGTGTCTCTCTCTTTTTTTTCCTCCCTCTCTCCCACTGACAACCCGGGGCTGCCCCTGGAACTTCCTGTTGGACATGAATCTCTGATGAAGTGATATCACACTGAGCACGGTTGTGATGGAGATCAAACCAAACTCAACAACCCCACTCCCTGATTCATCCACCTCTATAATAGCTCCTTCGGTCCTGGTCAGAGCTGCAGGACGGAGGACGCCCCGGGCCGGTCCAACATTACGCTATCAATCCCCAATCCTCTTCAGCAGCACCGCAGTCCGCCTGCCTGCACGCCTGCCTGGTTTCCAGGAAAACAGAGAGGCTTTAATGGCCCCACCGTGACACTGAGTGTTGGGGATTGACAAGCCTCCAGGGCTCACTCACTTCTCTAAACAAGGCCTTTTCACATTACACACACGCTAAGACAAGCATGCATGCCCGCAATCACCCTATACACACAAACACACACACACACACACATCCCCACATGAGAGCACACAAACATATGCACTCTACCACAGTCTGCAGAGCTTGAAGCCAAGCACACTGCTCCCTAATCCTCTGGTCACTGTCCTCCAATCATCAGAAAACTGTGGGGAGACCAGAGCCAATTAGCTGTGTAGGAGGCGGGACAGTGAAAGAGAAAGCTGCGGCCCAGCAGGGCCTGTAATCTGGATCAAAGCAAAAGAAAATGGAGTAAGTTTCTGTTTCATTAGCCTGCTGTCCCGGCCCCTCCATCCCCCTGCTCGGTTTGGGCCTAATTGAGCTGCTCTGAAAGCGGATCACTGGCTGCTCACTTATCGCTTGTATGCCGTCCAGACCAATAAAACTCATATTCATACATAAACAAGCTGCCAGAGCCTGCAGGGGAAAACCAGTGGCATGGCTCACAGAATGAAGTGCTCTTGCATGTAATTAAAGCAAAGACCCCCCCAATTAAAATCACATCAGATTCACACTCCTAGCACACAACATAGGAGGTGGGGAGAAGGGGAATTTTAGCCAAACAGAAAATTCATACTTTAACTGTAACTGTAAGTGAGAGTATGCATATGTGTATATTTGCATATATTACATGTTGGGTACATATACGTGTCTGTGTGTTTCGAATATCTGATAGTAAGACATTTACCAGTTGGAGAGGGAGGTTTTAGTTCATACCTTTGCGACTGTCTGGTCTTTGGCACGTCAGTAGAGGCAACGTCAGAACTGGGGCTGGAGGAGACAAAAATAAAACATGTTAGTACAGTATTTTAGTACAGCTGTAGTAAGACACTGCCAATAACCTGAGCCATTCTCAGGCCATTTACAGTGATCTACAGTACTGATCTGAGTAGTAGACATAAAATAAGATTAACCTCATCCATTAGTGATGTAAAAGCAAAATGAACTGAGATCAAAGAGTAATGGTAACATCATTTCATTGCCCTCAACAGATTCTGTAAACTGTGCTTTACAAGAGACTGTAATTCCTTAGGTAAGCCCAGTGACATCACATTTTCAATTACAGGGATGCAATGATAGCATGCATCCTCCTTCCTCGAGTGGATCCCCTGTACAGACTTTTCTGTCCTAATGCAACTGTCCTGTCTCTGCAGATCTCTCCCATAGAGCAGCCTCTCTCACAGCAAGGCGCAGAGAGACTGAGTGTACTGTTTGTAACATTTGAGATCAATGATGAAGATGAAAATGATGGCCTATTAATGGGTGTGGAAACGGTGGTGATTTAGAACAAGACTGAGCAAGGATGGCTATTCTGGCCCCTGTAGTTAGGCTGAGTTTGTTTATGGCTGTTTAAGTTGTAATTATCATATTTCCGACGGTACTTGAAGGCACCTCGATATCCTACAAATGAAAGAAGTATCTTGTTGGCATGGAAACGGTGACAGTTATTCTGTAGAGCGGCGGACTTCTTCCCTCTTGCAGTTAGTTTGTAGAAGCATTGTCTGTAAGTAAAATAATTCATAACCTACTTACCCTTTGATTTAGATGATATTTATATGGACGATCGTTTACGGGGTATTTACGTGTTGTCATGACAACTGTATGTTTATCGGTTCTGTGTAATCGATCTTGCTATGAGGGATATGATTTGTATATGGTAGCATATTTCAGGGTTTGTAACAATATTATACCTCACGTAAATACATGTTGTTCAGCTAGTGAGATTTAAGCTTTGTGTTCAGCATATTTATACTTATAGCTTGTTTGTTTCTTTGTTTCAGTTTTACTCTGTTTCTAGTACTGTATAGACGAACTGGTGCTAATAAACCAACTGTCAACACTACAGCTGCTGGAAGGAGTTTATCTATCTGTTAAGCTTAAGAAGGGGACTCTTTTGCGAGGACAGAATAATGGCCATCACAGAGTATACATATACATCAATAAACACAAAGTAAATAAATACATACCTACAGCAACAGCATCACCTACTGAGGGCAACTCAGAGCTAGTTTGGATTCCACTGGCCAACATAAGTATGGCCTCTTACGCAAATTTATTTGAAAACTCAACAGCTGCTGGGACAAAATATTTCCTGTACCTATTGGTCTCACACGTGGGAAAGCCAGAACTCACCATAAAGAAGGTGATGGGAGTCTAAAGAGATAACCTCTGTCCTTTTTAGTAACACGAGTGATTTTCATTCCCCCTGTTGTCAAATAAACACTGTGTGTTTATTGCGTTAATATCGCTGGCTCAAAATCTAAGGCCAGGCAAAACAAAGACAAGGCCCAAATCCAAGCAAGCTAGTCCTCACTGACTGCCATGGAAGACAGCATCTCTTCGCTTGGCTCTGCAGAGGGATCCATCCTTCACTCTGAGCTGATCTAATATCCCATGCTGAAAGGGAGGACATGCCTAATGTTAACACTGGTCATTACATAATAGAAAAAGCCATACATACACCTCACTCAACTGTGCAGGTACACACAGTGCAGATGTTAGTGCAGATGAAGAATTATTTCAGGTACAAGAATTAATTAATTAATTTTTCAGATCCAGTGCATTCTAATACATAGACATAGACTCACTCTATAGAGCAGGTCAACAACTGCACAATACGCACTTACAGCAACCCAGGGGCAACAAAAAGTGGGACCTGCACATCAAACCTGGTCCTGCACAAAATGTATTCCTTACAGCGAAAGAACATTGTGAATTTGGTTTATTTTGAACAACTGAACTAAATCGGGTAACCTATTTTGTGATAAACTGCTTCTTATGATTCTTATGCTTCTTACACCCATGTTACACTTTAGCCCTTATTAAAAAACATACTGCAGTTTGAGAGATAATGAAGACAAGAAAAAGCTATGCTCAAAAATAGGTCTCCTCTTGTCTTCTCTCACTGTGCCGTCCCAGCTCACTTCTAGCAAATTAAACAACTAAATTAGTAAAATTAAAATTGGCTTCAATTTGCTGGGGATCTCCTGGAATCCACTCCGGGGCCTGTCCTCTTGTATACAATGCCACTCACAAGTGCAGAGACGCATACCTACAAACACCTGTACACATACCACTTCAGCAAGATCTATGGTAAGTGCCTACAGCGCTGTACTGAACCCTATAAAGAGGGCACATAACATGGCACGTGCCTGAACTTATACTCTGGGAAATATCCCTCAACTACACTGAGCGCGCACACACACACACACACACATACACGCGTGCATACTGTACACAGACGCACATTAAAAAAATACATACACACACACGAACGGCAGGCAGACCCTGTGCAGTCCTGTTTTGATAGGCAATGAGTTGAGTGTTGGGGATGAGGATGTGTGTGAAAGATTGGGCCTGCTCGGAAGCCCCTGCGCATGAAGCCTTGGAACGCACACATGGAACATGTAATTGAATGAGAAACGGTCTCTCGCTGGATCAAGACACTTTTCTGGCATGGTAATAAAAGCATGAGGTCGGTGCAGGCTTTAGCGTTTTGCTGCCTTCATTCTGTTTGCCGCACTTTTATTTGGTTAGCCCCTCTGTGTGCTCGCTCTACATCCTCCCCGTGCCAAGGCATGCGTAATGTCATGAACTTGTGTTGTTCAATACTTTAAAAAAAGAATAAATCAGATCTAATAAAGAGTGGAAAAGATTGCTGTTTCCAGAGAGAGAGAGAGAGAGAGAGAGAAAGAGCGAGAGATTGGCAGTCTGGTTGGCCGTGCTGCCGCTGCTACTCTCCCTCTCCAGTGTGCCGCGTCTCGTGCCAAGATGGACGAGTGCTGGGCTCCTGGTCTCACAGTTTTATCACAACCACAGATCCACACACAGCCGGTCTCCTCTCTGCTTGGCTTCTCACCCCACACCCTGACACTATCGCTGCCTTTCACATTTACATAAAACAAAGGCAGCTCTGGGGAATGAGTCCACGGCGTGCGGTTCAGTATCGGAACAAGAGGTGTAGCAGTTAAACACGGACAAACAAACAGAAATGGTAATGTGTGCGCCAGGCAAGGGTTGACACCAGTCTAAGTGATTTATAATTCATGGCCACAGAGAAATAAACCATATGTGTCAACAAGCTCTTAGTTTTACTTGCTTTTTAGCAAGCTGCGTGCCATAATCAACAGAACATATCTCATTCTGCTGACTCCCTGGGAAAGTTTTAATTATCTCCAAGAGGAACCGAAACAGCAGCCCACTGCCTTATGTGTATGGGACTAGTTTAAGATGGGGACCTCATGGAGCTAGGAATTACCCTCCGACCTTTGTTTGCATTTGACAGAGATTTATTCATATGTGATAAGTTCTACTGGGAGGCCCTGAGCTTGAACTTGAAATGCTCTTAGTTGTTATGCTGGGATGTTGATGTGGGAAGTTTCAAATTTAACATGTTCTTGTGGCTGATGTCTTGTCTTTGAGGATGAATTCAGAGCAACCAAAAATGCAATGGCAGAACCAAACTGTCATAAAGCTGTCATAAAATGATCCATGGTGTAAAAAACATCTTTCAGTTATAAATCAAAATGCTGGTACATTCTAGTAGGTTAGAAATAATGGACTAGGTATGATAATCAAAAAAATAGCCATTTTATCGGTTAAATATGTGCGTAGCTGGTGATTTGCCTGAAATTATTGTGATGTAGATACACAGAACTTGTATCATCAGGGGATCTGTGTAAAGAAAAAAAATAACTGATGATCTCAGCAATAATTATAAATTACTAGTTCACCCATCTACTGTTATTTGATATAAAAAAAAAAAAATTCATAATTGTCTGGATGTCAGCCCACTTGTCATTGGAAGTGCTCCCATACATTAAACAATGGCCAGCATCCATATGCCTAAAATTTAATAGCGCGCTCTGGCTTAACGTTTAATGTTTGGGCTTTTTATAGACTTTTCCCCTTTTTATAGTCTCATTTCTCACATGTAGCCACAAACATGCAAGGTCATCAATGTATGATTCCAACCACACTTGAATGAAATCAATATTTACTGAGAATGGGGAGCTGGTGGAGTTGAACAGGACTGTAGGAAAGCAGTGAATGGGTTTGGCTTGGAGTCTTGGGCTAAAGTTGGGCTGTCATGAGTCCTGTAAACCCAGACACCCTTGTGATCGTTGGTTTTAGTCACAGGTTTACATAAAGACAGAAAGGTGATTAGAGAGAGAGGATTCAGAGGGCCAATGAAAAGCAGGCTGGCGCTCAATGAGCAAGATCCTTTGATTAATTCCACATTTTTTTCTGGCAAACAGAGCAGATAGACAAGCAGATATTCTCTTTCATTCTGTCTCTCTCCCTCTATCTCTCTCTCTTATGTGCGCACACACACACACACACACACACACACACATACAGTATATACAATCTTTCAGTCTTTACACTCACAGAGCCCAGAGAAAACAGAGTGCTGCCACGGCAACAGGTTTAAGAACTAACTGTTTCAACAGTAACAGAAAGCGCGGGTCATGTCAGCAGGCTGCGTCTCAACTATGAGCCCAGCTTTTTATATGAGGGATTAAGATGCATATACACGACCCCAAACGCTCTCGCTCTCCACACAGAGGGTTGGGTTTCAGTTGTGTGTCCCTTATAAATCACTGTCACATGCACAAGTGATGAGTGTGGACCTGAACAGCAGCCATGATAAAAATCAAATCCTCGTCAACTAGTCCCAAGGAGTTGGCCTAGGCTGCACTCGCATGTAATTGGATGATCCCAGTCCTCTAACTTGCTGAAACCATGACTAAACCAGCATGACATATTGTTATTCCTGTTCCTAATTAGCGTCGAATCCAGACTTTTTCTGAAATTATTATCTCGCTGAGTATCGGGCCCCTGGTGTACTGCTGAATCGCTCGGCCCCACCTGCCTCGAGAACACCCGTTCCAAGACCTAGTAGTGACCCACAAGTCTTTAACACTGCCTCATTGCACCACTAACATGCAACTATTTCTTTAAAGTTTGCAAACTTAATTGTAAACACATTGAGACCGTAACTTTAGAATATGCAGGCTCTTGGTTTGCCGATCGATAAGAAGGAAAGAAACCTATTATGACTGCAAAATAACAACTTAAGGCTATTCTTATGGCAGGGAGCCACTATTAAAAGATTTGGGCCAAATAATCCATGTTAATTATGATAAAGACCCACATTATTCACCCTAAGGTAAAAGAAGTTTTCACAAAGACGACTCTGTGCTTTAGTTCAGTGTTATCAGAGCACACAGGTTTATCCCACAGGGCAGGTGATGTTGGATTTCTCATTATTAAAGGCTGTCCTTGAATACACTCTGTAAACCCTTAATGGTCTCTCTATAGGCTATATTCTTGACTAAATGTTTATATAGAAATACCTATCTGCTTGCAGATGACATCAGAATTGTGAATCCATAAACACAACTTCTCCCAAGCCACAGAGTGCAAAGCAAGTTCACATGAGCACACAAATACATGAATTTTTGACATGTTTTTTTTACGTGTCATATTTAAGCTCGGTGCCAATATGCTCCTTTGTTCTAGCTTCATCAATTTGAAAGCCAGCCAATAAAGTGAACATACAGCATATCCTCCGGCGACATGGTTATCGTGTTTGATCAGATCACAAATTGGCAAGGTGTCACTTGTCAAAACAAATATCTAAAGTAATCCTCCTGTTGATATATAGCAGATTCAATCAAAGAACACACAGGGTCCTTTAACCAGGGGATGTGTTCATTCATATGGTGAACTGTTCTGTTGTTTATGTGTACAGTGCATGTGCAGGAAGCATCTTTACAAGATCCTAAATCAAGATCCTGCTGTGATCCAAACCAATGTCCCTCTTGAAACCAGGAGCCATGACAGCATGAGGCCAAATCACACTTCTACAGAAACAAGAAACATGGCAGCAGTCACACAGCACAGAAACACAAACACCAACAACAGCCACGCCACAACCTAGCCTATCATATATCCCTCCGCCAGCAGAATGAGAGAGGCCAGGAAGTGAGGTAGCTTTAGTCTAAACCCAAACCACAGCTCCTTTAGGATCTGGGGGCAGAATGAATGAAAATGCAGATGCATATGGCACCATTCTTTCCTTACCTGAGATGGGAGCTTAAACATATGCAGAATTAATCATAAATAATAATAATAACTGTCTTGCGGTCGTAAAACTCACTGTATTACTTTAAAAACCATTCCAAAAGAGGGAGATGCAGCCCAGAACAACAGCAGTGCTACCTACACATAAACGGTTGGGCTGTGGACTCACATTGCACACTTGTGCTCCAAACCAACTAGTCTATTGATTTACTGAAAGCAGAGCAGTGGGCTATCACATTCTTGCTGGACCAAAGTACTCCTTGGCGAGTGAGACCGCTATTCCACCCCAACCCCGCAAACACCCACTCACCCCCTATCCACCTCCGGCCCCTTCCGGCCCCCTTCCTGGCTACCAGACACGCCGACTTACTCCTGCCAAGCCAGCACGGCTTGTAATGCACTAACACACAAAAAAAAAACTAAAAGAGGAGTTCCATTTTTGTTACAACTCAATCTGCCAAAAAAAGTGAAATTTATGAGTAGGGTTGTCTACAATAACACATAAAAGCCCCTGTGAGGCGAGAATGGCTGATGTTATTCTGCCTCCAGGAGGGGTATTCGATGGAAAGTGTAGGAGAGGAGGGAGTGGTTCTGGTCGTTGTTCAAAGTACACTGCAAATGGGCTCACATAGTGATCTGCTGTAGGAAGACTGCGCTCTGGAGTTGGACAGAGAAGCGTGCGTCTCTAGAGGGAACTGAAGGCCTTGGGTTTGGTGGTGAAGTTGGATTAAGGGCCAGCTTTAAGAGTGTGCCTCCTGTCTCAAACAATGCTCTTGAGTTACAGCGCAATGGTTTGAGGTTAGGCATGCGGTTGACTAGAGGCCTGGTGCACATTGTGAACTCCACTGATGAAGAGCTGTCTGTGTTTCAATCTCTGCATTCACAATACAAAAATGTGTCTCTGTAAAGCTATACGGGAGTGATACTTTACACTTGACATTCTTTGTGTGGCTTTGTATTGATGATTTTTACTATGTGTGCATTTTTTCAGAAATATCTAGCTTTGTTCTATGTCGTTTCATGTGCTATGCAGGACTACTACTGCGACTACGATTTTATTAGGTGTTCGGGACGGAGCACCTCAGTAAGAGATGGATTCTGTGTGTTCGACAGTGCTGGCGGAGTCTGTGGGTGCGTCTGTGCGACTGTGAGGATGGACGCACAGGATTAGCCCCAGTGAGATGCTAACGGCCGTGGATATGGGACGTGCAAGCATGTATACATTTACTGCTGCTCTATACCACTCCAATAATGAATACCCCCGAGGACCTAAAAAGCACTAGCAGACTTGTTGATCCCACAGTGTCAAATTCTTGAACACCACAAGTAAAACAACAGAGCAAAGCAAGACGTTGCTGAAAAATTGAAGAGAATACATCAGTAACAGATAGTAGATACATGGTTAAAAACATCAGTACTTCTGCCATAAAGTCACAGTACTATTACCTAACTTGAGTAGGTTAGTACTGCTACTTGACTACATATATAGTTGTGGTTTGGAATGAAAAATGAGAAAACTGCCTTTTTTCATTTCTCACCTTTATTCAGATCCCAGAATATTTGGTGCCCAAATCCTGTATGTCTCAAGTGTACATGTGAAGCAAAACTGGGTTCATATAAACTCATCCTTGCTACAGAGGTCAGACCAAAGTCTGTCACCAGAGTACCAGGTTCAAGGACTTCATTGTTTGACTCATATAGAAACATTGCCCACTGTAATCAAACATGCATGTATGCATTTCTGTGATATCAAGATTCTCACATCTCACTGAATTCTAATCATCAATCCTGTGAACCCCTCAGCACAGAGCAGTGATTAATATGAACGTGTCCTAATTTCAGCAGGGTGTCTGACCTACACTGTCTGACCTACAGGATTTTCTGAAAGGACTCCCTCTTTGTCTATTCTACCTGCCTGTCCCAGAGGAGACAGGAAGAGAAATATACAAACAGGCATCAGAGTTCATGTTTACTCTGCAGCGCAAACACCCAATAAACCTGTCTGGAACGTATGGGTGAGCACTGGAGTACGTGGAAACTGAATACATGCATACATACAGATGGTGACACACACACACACAGACACATACACACATACGGTAGGAGTGTAGCCAAACTGCTTAGCTCAGAATGGAGTCTGTTCAGCGTGGCTAGCCAAATCGATTACCTACGACATCATCTCACCAGTCAACTGACATCATTGCGATTGCATTGTGAGCACCAACACCACAGAGCCAAGGCATACTGGGAAAAACTACAGGAGAAGTATAAGACTGGAACTGTTGTCGAGGCATAGAGACTTTCATTTCACCCTGTCATATTTGACATTGACAAGATTGGTTACACGCCACTTGCTGCACAATTTATATTTGTTCCATATTGTGTAATAAATTAGAGGACAGCTGAAACAGAAACATCGACATTTCCAGCATCTCAACGGCAATTCCAATGACAACAAGAAGCCTGCCATATGGGCCCTGCCTGCCACTGAGGAAGGGGGGCGCTCTATGGTGAAAGAGGCCAGCAAAACAACATTCTCAAGCTATGCTAATTAGCATACTTTCACATGGGCTGGAATGCTATGATAACATCCACTTCTATTCCCTGGGGAGGCCTTGATCCTGCTGGCGTTTACTGGGTCAGGGGACCTTGATGTGGATGAAAGGCAGGTAGAGGGCCTCCATTATGGATATAGAGAGGGGGATGGTCTCTCTCTTGGTCAGAGCCTTGGTATTTGGATACAGTGGGGGATGCTGGTGCTTCCCCTATGGTTAGGGGGTATTGGTATTTTGATGCAGTAGGGGATAGAGGCAGGCTTTGGCTAAAATTCCTGTCATTTAGGGGCCTCTGCTGTCAGATTGCTGTCACTCCCCATGCATGGTGGGGGGTTGTGAGGCAGTGGGGTAGTGGCATGGGCGTGGGACAAAGTGGAGCCCTGTCTCTGCGGGGATGGTCGCAGCGGCATGGGATTGATGGGGTGGTGATGAGAGACGGAGATGTCAGGGAACAGACACCCATTCAGAGTGGGACCAGTAAAAGAGGCCTACTGGGGAACTGTGGGGCCCATCATCACCTCCTCTCTCTGACCTGGGCTGGGGGAGAGGAATTGGAGGAGGGAGGAACAGAGAAGAAGGGGGGACTGTCCTAGTGGGGCTCCCACACATCACCCCACTGTGGGTTTATTATTCTGGAGTGTGACCTGATCCAGCTGCGATGGCTTCTACAGAACCTGTGTGTCCACACAAGATGCTGTGAGTCAAATACCTCTCTATGCTACCTAAGTAAAAAACAACTTCACTGTGTGCGCGTGTGTCATGCTAGTCGGCTATGGAGAAGAAATAACAAACCTAGTTGGTTTGCTAGTTTGAAGGGCATGGGATTGTGGGTCATGGCTCCATTGCAGGGCCTCCCAGATAATTCTGGGTGCGGGGATACAGAAATATGAGACTGATAAGAATCAGTCAGCTAAGGTCATTCCAGGTATTCAAAAGGGGAGACTGTAGATTAAGATTCATATATGGATGTAATGGTAGCATGGTGATGGCATTTTTCAACAATACTAAATGGATATACTCAATATTGTTTATAAATAATAAGTGGTGTGCTAATTCAGCTTTATCTTTCTGCAGTCATCAATCTGTCAATAGTGATCAGTGAGTTAATAACTTTTATTTTTTCATCTTTTTCAATGGTAAGCTAACATCTCTCCGTTGGACTGTGTATATACTACTCTGTTTATGTACAAGGTGTGTATGATTATATAAGTGGCTATGTATGCATGTATGTATGTGTGTATGTTTCTCTGAAGGTACTCTCTCATCTAGCGGAGGGGTGAGGTGTTTTTCATTCCTGGCGGTCTCCCCTGGCTGGTGCCGCAGACAGACAGAGTGACGGATGAATCGGCTATTGTTTGGGGTGCGTGTGGCAAATGCGTCAAGGGACAGAGTAACCAGAGACAGCCCCTCTCCACATCCCCACCAGGGAGCTGAGCCAAAGAAACCCTAGTCACGTTCAAATAAATTCTTTCCTGTCCAAATTGACACCCTTCCGTTGCCATGGTGTGGCTTCGTTTTAGTTTACAGTAATTTGGAGTCTGGGTGGCACAGGAATGTGGTGAGGGACAGAGGCTTATGGTACACTTAAGATGACTTACGGGCTCTAATTATGGGGTGGGTTTCTACCACTTATCACTTTTCACAGATATAGCAGAGATTTACCTGCTGCTGGCATGAAGCGAGTAATTATTTCAAATGAGTTGAATGTGAATTATCAACAAAGCCAGACTCTTTGCCTGTTGAAATTTATATCTCTCCCAGATCTCTCCCTGTCATAAATGCTTAGCTATTCATCACTCTGCCAAGACAATTACTGATAAATCTTTATCTCTTTATAAATGTCATACTTACTCCTACATATGTTGGTTAAGAGGCCCCATGACAAGGCTGCATTTTTTATTATCACCTCATTTTTCCATGCCATCCCATACAGTACCATTTACTTGGACTAAAATTGCATAAAATGACCCATTTTAAGCCGGGGTTAACTGGAGGTGCTAACCTTGTGTGAAACATACTACTTCTTGTCCAAAATCAAGCAGATCCCATTTGGAGCTGCTTTGAAGCGGGGCCAAACCCAATCCCAGCCAATGCATCTGCTCTCAATAAAAAACAATAATCAACCTCACCAAACTGAAAAGATCCAGCGGTGTGTGTGTGTGTGTGTGTGTGTGTAGCTTTGCATCAGGTATAGCACAGACCGGCCCCCAGCTGGAGTGGACTTTAACATGTCCGTGAACAATAACGCTGGCGGACATAGTCTTGGTCCATTTCAAGCAATGACATACCGACTTGTAGCCCAGTCTTTGTTTTCAAGAGGCGAGATCTAATAAACCTTTCCCATCTACACAGCGAAGACAGACACATGGTGTTCATAAGAGATAACGTTCTCCCTGCTAAAAGGTAATGGAATCCCCACAGCACCGAGAAATTAAATACACACATATGGATACACACACGTCCACACACACTCTCTCTCACTCTTTCTCTCTGTCTCCCCCTCTCTTCCACACTTTTCACCTTTCATGTACTCATAATCTAAATTGTCAGCGCTCTTTCCGAATTCCTGTCTTAATGTAAAAACCTGCCTCGGTTTGGGAGATGAGGCAGGTCTGGAATACAGCTCTCATTTGAGGCAACGTCCATCTTTCCTGCTAAGGTTCGAGACAGGGCGAGGAAGGAGGACATGTTGAAGCAAGCCGCCGCACTTATCCATAGGCTGACCCCAATCCAATGGTGCTGGAAAGCAGGGGAACCGCAGAAGACACAGGAGAGATATTTCCTGTTAAAGCAAGGTGGCGGCGAATAGGCCATGCTTTTTTTTCTCCAGTATAGATGTCTTTAAAGACATAGGCTAAATAAATGAGGTTATGCAGTGTTATGCTTTCCAGTTACATATTACTGGTGGAGATTAAAGCAGTCTGACTTGAGGTTCACAAACCCACCACTCTACAGCGAGGGAACAAGCAGAGGCCAGCTATGCTTCAGTCTGCCACTAACCCCAAACTGTTTCCAATGAAACGGTCTGGACTCTCTGGAAGCAGTCTCCCAATGGAACAGCTTACCAACGAATAGCTTGCTACAGCTGAGAAGCTCTGCTCCGTACAATCCAAACCATCCAGCATCTCCAACTGTGGAGGACTGATCGTGTCTGCAAGGGGGACCACTGGGGTCCTATCCATTTTAATGAGAGACTAGGCCAAATGTCAGTGTTTATAAAGGAGGCCTATTATCATTATTACCACTGCGCATTTCCATATGTAGCTGCCCTGGCCATGACCGCTCACAACCTGATTATTACAATAAATCTCCCCAAAAACAGGACGCAGAGCAGTCAACTTCTTTATGGCCACCCGTCCTCTTTCCAAAGGCCGATCACCACATTGAACAAAAGATCAAATGTGCAGCGAGCACGAGGCTGGGACAGTTAATCTCTCCATCTGAGAGACAGAAAAACATCTCAGGTCAATAAAATGCTAAAGTAATGAAGTGTAGAGTTCACAGTATGCCAGTGGAACAATAAGGCCATGCAGTGTGTGAGAACAAGGCCAGGTTAGGTCCACAACACGGAACGTTGATGCTGGAACATGCAGTCAGGCTGGACGACTCTGATCTACGCTAGCAGGCAGAAATACACAGGAGTGACTGGCTGGCTGGGAGATGGAGTGCTGAAGGAACGAGGCTGTTGTTTTTGTGACTGCAGTCTTGGAGAGAGAGGGGTATGATCCCAACGCATGTGGAAACTTGTTTTTTTACCTCGCACTCGTTCAGCGTCCTCTTTATATAACCCCACGCCTCAACGTAAGCTACACACAGATCCAGGTGGAGCCACCCAATAGAGAGATTCCAATCCCAACTCCAGATAACAGCATTAAATCAACTGTGGAGATCTACATACATACACTCAGGGTGTTAAAAGGTCATGTAAGAGTTCTCCTTATGTCAAACGTCACTAAGTTCTCCAGTGGAAAAAAACAAGTGATCACAGCTGATACTGATAAAAGTTGTTTCAAGTCATTTTTAAACAAAAATACAGCAGTTGTTAAAAATAAACTTCAAGTCGGATAATGTCAAGCACATGAGATGAATCCGTCTTTCTCTCTGCAGATACGCGCTCCTTGCATGAGAAGTGAGAGAAATATGTTTTCCCACCACAGAAGTGTTAAGTGACGGAGGCACAACTAGAAACAGGTAGTAGTCTAACACTGAAATAATGTGGAGGTTGGGCGAATGCATTTGCCTTCAACTCCGACGACCTGGGTTCGTTTCCCAAGAAGATTTCTACTGCGAGTGAAGTTTTAATTTTTAGCCTTTCTCATTTCTCTTTAAGTCTTTCTCATTTAACCATGACCAAAGCCTTTCCCAAATCTTAATCAAAGTTGTTTTACTTGCCTAAACTTAACCGTTAGCTAACCTTAAATATAAACATGGTGTGTCCAATTTGTGTTATTGTCACATAATCCAATTTGTGTTATTGTCGCATAATCAAATTCATGCTGGAGGAACGTAATCTTCACATAATTTGTGTCCACAACATGTAGTCTGAGTTTCAGAATTCATGCTCATTTCATGAAATTTTATGACATCATGTTGCTATTTCTCTCTCTCTCTCTGATGAATATTGGAAACAAACTGACTTTTGTGACTGTTGAGGTAGAGTGGGGATAGCACCTGCTATTCTGTAGGGGCTGAGGGAAGTTGACGTAGATATAGGCCAGTAAAGCAGCAGACGTTGTCAAAATAGTTTTAATGGATCAAAAAGAACACTTGACACTGCCTTGGAGAAGATTTATAACTCCTCTGGTCTACACTACCCTAGCTGGCCTGGAAGACTAAACCAATGCTAAGTGTGTGAGCAGTGAGCAGTGAGCTTTGAGCGGATTTGCATTTTTGCACACGGTTTGAGTTAATGACAATGTGTGTATCATTTTGTATCTTGAGCCATTGCCCGAGTCTTTTGTGATGGCTGGTGGGAGCCAAGGCCTGGCTCCACTGCTCCATGTAGGATCTGGCTCTGTTTACCTAGTCCTGATGGAGCCCAGATGGGCTTCCTCTGACTCTCCTCTCCTCTACAGGCTCACTGAGTCTGGACCACTGATTCAAGAGGCCGGGCTGAGCCAGGCCAGGCAGAGCTGGGCCGATAATCTTTGGATGGGCAAGGAAGAACACAGATGGTCCTTAACTGGAGAGAGGCATGGGAGGCAAGAGATGGTTGATGTTCCATAATGAAAAAACTGGCTTTTAATACTTTTAGTGTGAATTCCAACTGGGGATGGAAAGAGGGTGCGTGCATGAAGTGACAGAAATTAAGGCGCAATAGCTACTCCATGGGTTGAAATTACTTTGGAATAGGAATGGCAGACTACCTCAGTCCCATTAATAATGCCAATACCCACAAACAGACCTCATAATCATAATTAACTCTGAAAGAGAAAATGTATAAATGTATAATCCCACATTTTAAGCTTGATTCATACACCTTAAAGTGGCATTCTCTTTTAAGACTGCACATAACTTCCTTTAGGCCAGGTTTCGTACTTTGCTCTTTAAGGTAAACCTCAGAAGGAAACCAGGCTATCCTCTTTCCCATAGAGGAGACAGGGGTCTTGGAGGAAAAATAAGCCCCTGGGTATAATGCATAGATGGTCTCCAGCCCCCTTTTTCTCTGTGGAAAACACCTCCTAACCCCTCAGGGTAATAGCTTCCATGTGCAGAGCCCCTACACTCCAAACAAAACTGTAATAACTACACGGAAAATTATCCATGTTATTGCGTTGCATGTCATAATCTTCAAAGGCTGACACTTCAGCTTGTCTGGAAGATGCACCTCTGATGACCACCGAGACCCTAAAGTCAGGTCTGTTTGGACATGTTACCAGAGGCCCATCATCACTCTGCTTCTCTCTCTCTCTCTCTCTCTCTCTCTCTCTCTCTCTCATACACACACATAACAGATGCATATCGCACAGCACACAACATATACACATTTATATGCTAGGATGACTCTTTTACATACATGCATACAACGCATGACAACAGCCATCTCACAGACCATAAATTTCCCTGGTCGGAACTGCCTCCACCATTATAATGTAGGTTTACAGTCAGTATTCAAGTATCAACATACAATTGGAGCTAGTGTAAGTCAATATTGACTCAGGTTACCATCCAAGAGAAAAGGCATGTGCAACCAGCTCTTCACTTGACTGACCGCCATAATGAAAGAAAGTGTCAGTACATAAGCCACACTCACTGGCAAATAACTAACCGTGATCCCAGACTGAAAGCTGTAATGGATACAACAACCTTGCAACAGATACAACAAATGTTTCATTTGAGACAGATTTGATATAATTGAAAAACTTCCAAATCAAATGAAAACACACCCAGACTGTGATACTACAAGTCCTAATTTTCCACCCAACCTATTATTTTGCCGCAGGCGGTTAGCTGATGCCAATGTTACCAGCTATTGATACCAGAGATAGAACACACATTCATGAATACGTTCACCCGCCGAATATGTACACAGAGCAGGGACTATGCAAGTACATACATATACAGAGAAAGAGAGAGAGTTCACCAAGGATACACACGTTAGATTTCGAAATCAAACTACCTCGGCCTTGAAACCTGAGATCGTTGGTCATGCTCCACGCACTGTCTGCAGGGAGACTTGTGCAAGGTTAAACACCTACAAATATGCACATGCAGATGCGCTCTATTAAATATCACTGATTGCACTCTGCTGCTTCCTCAATGAGTGGACCCTGTGGACCCCTCTCTGCTCAGTCCTATTACTCCACACCTGACGCTGCGGAGGGCTCTACTTTACACTAACCACTACAACAAAGACCATGCTGACAATAATCCAGATTACGCTGGCCTGAGCCAAGTCAGTGTACTGGAACTGCTTCCCAACATATACTGAGGCTTGTCAGCAAGGTCCTTGACTACTATTCAGTTCAGGCTTTGGCCCTGCCTCCACTTTCATTTGTGGGCGGAAATTATTGTGACACCACCAATGTACACATACGTTTAATTTCTGAAGGCAAAAGTTAAAGGTCTGGGTGTAACTTGGGCCCGTGTTCACTCACTGCACAGAGCTCACAATGGGTCTAGTCTAGGATTGGATCTGTATCAGACACTGGGATCGGAGACTGAGAAATGCCATTAATTGCATTCACATGGTGGCAGACATTGCCTTTGTGTGTGTGTGTGTGCGTGCGTGCGTGTGTATGCGTATGCAAGTACAAGTGTGTGTGCTTTTGTGCCTCCCAACTGTTTTGACCTTGCTTTTAATGAGCATGTCATTTGTGACAAGATGGGGTTCAAAAAGCATATTATTCAAGTTCTTGATTAGAACCATGACTTTGTTTGACTTCTTTAACCCCATTGGGTCTTTACTTGTGGCAGCATTGTCTGCACATCTCCTATTGCCTCTATGTCAAATGAGCGCTATTAAAAGGCTGTCATTCTTTCAAGATGAACCAAGAACTAAGAACTGGCATTAGTTGATAGATTGTGGGCTCGATGGGGGACACTATAGACGGTTTATTATGCTGTTGGATTCCATTATAACAAAAAGACACTTTGTTGTTGTTGTCACTTCATTATCCTTTTCAGATGATGTCACAATGTCAGACTGCCGCCCACTGTCCAGCCAAACCCACATCTGTGAGAGAATAAGGCAGCAAGTACTAATGTTGCTGGTCTCCCCCATCATCCCCCTCCTCTAACCCCGAAAACACCCTGTCTTCACCAGTCGCCTCCCTCGCCAGTCATAAAGTCAAAGTGACAGCCCAAGCACAAGCCCAGCCCAAGACTAGAGGAGGGAACAAAACCAATAACTGAAAATCAAACAGCATTTCACAATTTAATTGCATAAACGGACATTTATATGCATCAGCTTTCAAGCCAGCTGGAGAAAGGAGTCAAGGGGTGCTGAGCTGAAGTGACACTTTCCATGAGCCCCCACCATTACTTAACACCCATGTGTCTGCGCGTGCCGAGGCCATTTACCCACAAGCCACTGGACTGCAATAGAGGCCTGAGTCGCTGCCCAGGTCTTGATATGCATGACGGGTAAATGCACATCCACACTCACTGCTGCTGTTAGTCAAGTAAATGAGCCCACACGGTCCTTCTTCTCTCTCTGTCCTTGTTCCCACATTTCTCTCTCTCTCTCTTTTTCTTTCCCCCTCCCTGTCAATCTTTCTTTCTCTCCTCTTCTCACTCTCTCCCATGCTCTGCTTCCTGCCATGAATCTGTTCTGAGCCGTTACCTCAGTGAACTCAAACGAGATGCTGTTATTTCAGTATCGGAGGGTTTAAAAAAAGCCTGCAGACCCCCACCCGCCCTTCTCTGTCTCTCTCTCTTCCCCATTACAGCAATATATCAAGGGTGTACCGTACATTACGACATAAATACTGTTTGCATTTGGACTGACATAGATCTCCTGTGGCTGTTCTACCCATATGGAAAGAAGACATAACTAGTTGTCTTACTGCACACAGATATTTGTTTAATATCGCGGGTCTTGAGAGGCAACTTGACTATCTGTGGAATGAGAGGACTCTTGTCCAGGTGCACTCGGTCCCTCTTCTGTCGTCAAGGGCAACTACATCACTGTCATTCCCTGTGATAACAATGGAATGATTGGATCTTCCTGAGCCACCAACCTGACTCCAAATTCCATCTGTAGGAGAGGAGGAGAATAGAGAAGGTATTGTTCCTTTACCACTCCAAAACAAATACAGTAGGCGATCCTACCCTCTGCAGTTCTCTCACAGACATGTCCAACATTTCGTCCTCTAGACGGCCAATAATCACAAAAGGTCATTCTCTTCAATTAATTTTGCCCTCTGCCTCCAGCTCACTCTCCCTATCCTTGTTTTATACTTTCTCTCCCACCATCCATCTCTTTTTGTCTTCCTTTAAACTCTGCCCCGCTCCCTCTCATCTTCCCTTCCCCTCTCCTCTCACATAACAACAACTGTGAGTGGTTTAACACACCCCAGTCAAGGTCGAGCAACACCCAGGCCTCACTGGTGACCTTCCCAGCAGCTGCAAATGTGAGCGCTTTAACGAACGCAGCCAGGGTCAGAGATACACTGACCGCCCGACCCCAGTATCCTGCCGCTACCAAAGAGGAAGAGAATACATACGCACACTCGTGCATGCAAATACACACGCCGAGTCATCTGTGTTGACCCAGCACTGATGGGCATACAACAGGTCATAGACAGATGAGCGCCCCACACCCCCCATCTTTGAAAATATACACTCCCCCACTCTGCGTTTCTGACAGGTAGTAAGAGTTCTGTCTGAGCCCAGATGTTAACGTAAAAAGGATTGTTTTTGTACCTAACTGAGATCATGTTATAAAAGCAGCTCAAAATGGGGACCATGAATGGAAAAGTTGAGTGAATTAGGAATGGCATCCATCCAAACCTTCTGATGTGTGAATCAGTGGAGCTTGAATCTCAAAATGGAGTTCAACAAGTTCAAACACAAATGAAGACGGATTAGCCTTATTACAAACATACCAGTGTGTCTTTACAGTGAAAATGCAAACTCAAACTATCAAAGTATGATACACTGCTATGCATCTTTCATCAACTGTAATGGCATTCACTTCATGGGTATGAAATCAGCATATCCAGTGGACTGGTAGCAGCGTTCCATGGTCTGTTTTTAAAGTGAGCACATTTACAATTACAATTTCCCATTTGGCAGAGCACATGCCTCGGATGAATCATCTGAACTTGACGATATGATGTCAGGAGTGAAAGGGCAATCTAGGCCACCTCAAAAACAACAGAGGCCCATTTCAGGGTGACACAGGATGACAGATGGAGCAATAAATACTTAGGAAAGATCAATTTTCCACTGTAACGATGAAGCCTCTTATTGGAGAATAGAAACATTCTTTATCCATCTTGACTGAGAGCGGCTAAATCAAGGCTTTGTCTGTCCATCTCCTTAGCCACTGCTATTTAAGAGGTTGAAAAGTCTACCTTGACCTGCTGCAAGAAATGGCCCTAGTTTGAACTGAAGGTCCAGTGTACTGCCAATACAATCCAGAAGGCTGCCAACACAAGCTTCAATCCTGCCAATACAAGCCAAGAGGTTTCCCTTGAGAGTCTGAGTTGGAAAGTGTGACAATGGACCAACAGTAGGGGGACAATAGGAGAACTGTGGTTCTGGGAACAATAGGACAAAAATGTTTTGGGATCATGCACAATGCACAGATACGACTGCGGCGGTGTGGTGGGATCTGGACGGAGGAATAGCCTTTGGGAGAAAGAGAGGGAACCACAGCAGCTCTTGGAGGAGTGCAAGCATCAGGCTGAGTGTGGATGAAGTGCAGGGCCTCGTAAATCTACAGCCACATCCTGAAAATATCAGAGAGCCCACGTGTCCCCCTGCACCACTCCAATGCACACACACACAGGATATTACAAATTACATTCACTTGACGCAGATCATTCAAAAGGAAAAAAACTTCTCTTTAAACATTTTTTATGTTACATATATGGGATATATCATGACATCTGAAATACTTCTTGATAGGTTCTTGGAAAATGTAACTAATATGAATACGTATGCAATGAGATAATGTGGTAAAGATAATCCAGCGTTTTATCACTTCCATTATCAGGCGAGTGATATGAAGCATACTTGCAATACTCTATGTGGAGGGTCCATTAAATCTTTTCTATTGAGTTCTGCTGTGTATTTGTAATGCGTGTGTGAGTGTGCGCGCGTACGTGTGTGTGTGTGTGTGTGTAACCATGGCTCCCATTAAAAAGGATATTAAACACAACTGATTAGAGGCTTCATGATGCTGGCAACATTCAACAATAAATATCACTGTGCAATTACACAAAAATCCCCCACAGTTCAGAGTTGTTCATCTACTGAAGATGTTTACTTCGTGGCATTATTTCCCGTTATTTCCCAATTATGACTTGTATACGTATAACTCACAGAAACTGAACCCAATTCAAGGTTGTCAGAGAAACAGAAATGTGGAAATTTTAGCTGCTCTCCAAGTAGTCAAGTTAACGATGAAGGTCAAGATGATGAATGATAAAAAAAGCAATGCTTCTGTGAACAAAAAAAATTATGTGGAGGGTGAAAAATGCTGCTCTCAAGCCCTGTAACAGTATGGAATTCCGACTTAATCCCAACTTCCCTTCCCAGTGTCATACAGCATAAGTGAATTTGGCTGAAGGAAGCTGCTAACTGTTACTAAGTCCTCACTCTGCATCTGGCTCTACCTGTCATTCTCTGATGCATAAAGAAAACTGCTCTAATCATTTTCCTTGACTATATAACCGTAATCACTGTCTGTCTGTCTGTCACCTAAGGGTGCAGAGGTGGACCTATTGAAGCACTGATAAAAGAGAACTTCACAATAATGGGGTAATGATAGGGTCCTCACAGTATTCTTCAGCTTCAAGTCCTCTCCGTCACGCTCTGTTGTGCTGAAGAGCAGCTTTCACACAAAGTGTAGTTTGAGGTGGAGAGGAGCCATGACCATGTGTATGGCTTTTGAGGAGTTTTCCTACTTTCTCTCCAGTGTTCACATAGAAGAGAAAGCAAAGCACAACAAAACTTTGTGAAGACACAGTCAGCTCGTGATCAGCTCCATTGTGTCCCCAGTCACTTGCTGAAATTGGTCCAAAGCTTTGAAATTGATAAAAACACTAAATGTGTGCTGAATGTCTACCCCCTTGTGGACAAAGACCATATTGCTCAGTCTTGCGTACCAATGCATAGAATGAAATTTCTATATAGTACACATAGAGACACAAAGAATTATCAAAAACCTACAGCAATTGAACACACAAAATCCACATGGTATTAAATAAAACATCAAATTAAACATAAATTGGCACAGCTGCAGACGGGCGCAGATTCACTTACACCCGCAACGTGAATCCTCCAATCCCACCTCTCGCCTTTACTGTTCTTACTGTGAGCACAAGTGTCAGGTGCAATCTCCATTAACCTGTGAGATAGACCTGTGGCTCGACTGCTATGCAAATCAACACGGGAAAGCTGTAAAAGCTGCCAACTCCAAGCCCTGCAGGCCCTACTGTACACAGAGCAGCAATGTGCTGCCCCTGATATGCAATGAACCTGTTCACCTCCAGCCAAAGAGAAGTCATGCTCATGTCTGTCACCCCAATGCACTGACTCAAGACTGCTGCTCCAAGTCTGAGCAGAAGTGCCTCTCTCTCTCTCTCTCTCTCTCTCTCTCTCACACACACACACCCACACACACACAGTCCATTTCCCTCATTCTTCTCTCACTTCCTTTTCCCATCAGTCTAGCTGAGAGTGGGGTTGGCATACGCACACTCCACCAGGGAGAAGGAGGCAAAAGACAGGAAAGGAGATTTCTCTGAAACTGATCCTGAACTCTGATAGGTCTTTCCACACAGATTGGCAAGGATTTGGTTTCTCAGAAGCATGAAGAGAGGGACAGTTGGCTTACAGCTTGCACCCTAAGGCTGTGTGAATGTATTGCCATATGAGTGAAGGGGGGGGGGGGCTTGGGTCTCTTTGGCAATGTGGTTAAACTCTGATATTGATCTTGGAGGCATTGCTTACGCACTCAGTCACCATGGCACAATCTTGGCACTGGGGTATCGATTCAGTGAATTATTCTCTTGGCACAATCTCTCTCTGCCAGGATGTGTTTGATTTTCCTATTTCATTCTTTAAAAAGGGATAGGGTTTTTTTTTTTGTTTTTTTTTTTGTATTTTTGCAATTCATATCTTGTTGCACAAGGTAGACAACTACAGGTGAGGATGAATATTTTTTTATTCCCAAGTGACCCGATCAAATATCATTCAGCTGATATCTATTTGCCATATAAAAATAATTAAAGTGGGGAAGACGTACATACCACAGTGCAAAGACATCATTAGCAAAGCATAAGATCATTCTGCATTGTTGTGAGAAACTAATGTGAATGTAAAAGACAGTATTTGTGCATATGTGTGTGTGTGTGTGTGTGTGTGTGTGTGTGCGCGTGTGTGCGTCCTTGCTATAATACACACTATTGATACCTATCATCCAGTGCCAATCCTGTGATGGGGTTTCCATGGCGCCCCAGGGGAGCTGGCCCCAGCCAGAGCTCTGCTGACATCTAAACGCCAACTACAAAAACAAAACACATCAATAACAACAATAATAATCATCATCCCCGTCCCGACTTTGCAGTAAATTCGCAAACCCCCACACACCAGGCACAGTGAGAGAGAAATGGGATCTGGGGGATCTTGGAGCAAATCAAAACCACCACTCTCGTTCGTTCTGCCTGGGAAGGTCTCAGAGCCTTTGTTATCTGCCTTCAAACCAGTATGATTCATCAGCTCTGTCATGGATGTTATTGTTGGCTGTGGGAAAGGTTCCTCTCATAGAAGAAGAAGTACAGTGGAGATAAATGCCTTTTATATCACTGTATCCCCATCCGCCTGACATTTACGAGCAACATTTGTGTTGATCATCCCATAACAGCTTGTGCAGGTGGAGCCTTCTCGTTCTCCTTGGTGAAGGTGCTTTTCCTCGGGCCTTAATGGGATGAGCCTCCCCGCCCCGAACCCGCACTCAGGTAGAATGCCACTAGCTGTCAATCATTTTAACTGACCCGGCCTCTCGCATCTCGTAACCTCAATCATCTGTGATTGTCAGTCAGCAGGTCTATAAAGCCTGGCGTTTACCCCGTCTAGACAGAGCAGGGGGACTGGCAGCCATGGGCATCTGAGTGGTATATCGCACCCTGGTTAACCACAGATGAGCGCTCCACTGTCATTTAAGACCATAAATCAGTCCCTCTCACATAAACAGCATATGAGAGTCGGGGTGTTGAGCAACCCATTTGAGGAGTGATCTGAAAAAAAGCGTCAGGAGCTCGGCAATGGAATTCCCTCTTGATCTAACACATTAGCGCACTTGATTCCCCAGGCTAATTTGCAGAGCGATAAATCATCAAGTTGAGACTATAGACACAATTTCTGTGGTTCCCATACCATATGTGTTACTATGCTGCACTCCTCTCTAGTGCTGTTTTGCCAGGTTCATGGATAGGGTGAGACAAGGCAGAATTGTCTGGGAGCTGAAGAAGAGGTGAAACCTCGTATTAAACCTGTGCTGCTCCACACCAAGCAAACATTGCACGAGGCTGAACAGAGCTAAAATTTCACTCAGTTATCTAGGCAAATAAGAATAGTTCTTGCTGTGGGCAAAGCGTTCTTCTCTCCAAAAAAACAAATATTATTGCCCCCTCTAACTGGCCAAGCACTGACAGAGACATACTGTACTATGCCTCTCCTCAGTGTTTCCAGCTGAAACCTCACTCAGACCTCAATTTAACATGGCTCGCAGTGATGCCTGGAAAAAATTATGCCACCACACATATTATCATATTAATTACCACAGTGTATTTTCGCTCACCAAGAGGACAGGAACACTGAAATAAAGAATCACAAAAATGAAAATGCTCTCTAACCAGAGGAATTTGTTTGTGCAGACGTGACGAGGCCGAGAAGAAGTAGAAAAACAGCCTTGAACAGTGAGGGAATATTTTCAAACACCACACATTGCAAGATAAGCTACGGGGAAAAAAGAGATTCATTGCAACATCAAAATCACACATCTGTTAGAAGATGGATAGACACACTGTAATATGTTGAAACTTCTGAAGAGAGACAGACTTCGGCTTCATACTAAATATGGGGTTGTGAGAGTATATTTAGGGTTGTGTGTGAGGGAAGTAGAATGTAGATAAAGGCACTGGGGAGGAAATATCCCTTCTCCACAGCCCCGACAAGTCCACCAAACAGTGGGGCTGCTGCTGCTGCTGCTGTGCATGATGTGGACTGATAGGGTCTGTCCCGTCTACAGCCCCTCGACTGGAACCACTGCCATATCACTGGGAGGAAGTGGACCTGTTATTGTTATGACCTCAAAGGCTTTGGGTGGTCCGCATACAGACACAGACAGAGAGAGAGAGACAGAGGGAGAGAGAGAGAGAGAGAGAGAGAGAGAGAGAGAGAGAGAGAGAGAGAGAGGGAAGAGAGCAACAGGCAACCACGCACACATATAAGTATGCAAAACAGTTGGATGCAAGTTCTCCAAACACCTGCCATTTCCCTGTCATATGAGAGCGCACACACATAGCTGCATACACTGACCAAGTGGAGCGAGCATTTACCCACACTTCCATAAACAAGCGTTAATCTGTGGCATGCATTTCTCTATACAAACAACGATAAATTGATTACAACGGAAGCACTTACACAGGCAAATGTGTACAGTGATGATTCACACCGCCATAAACACTAACACACAACATATATACTTATAGTATGTGTCTGTAAACACATGCACAGTGGCACACACACACACACACACAGTTGTAGGCCAATATACTTTCCATAGCAGTCTGTCTGAGGGCTGTCTGAGTGGCTGAGGGCTGATGCTGGCAGAGATCCGTCATGGGCTAGAGTACAACACGGATCTGTCCAAACGACAAGAATGTCCAACCCCACCCAAGATAAGCAGGATGGAGCTAATCTCCACACAAAAGACACAAAGCTGAGGACATTAGGACAACAAATCTGAGAAAACACCAAGGTGCTGCTCTTGACGGGTCTTGGTTCAGCCTTGGGTTAGCGCTCTCCTTAAGGCTTAGCCATAAAATCGGGCCCATCAGTAGCCTGGCAAATTGTGCGTATAGTGCCATTTCAGTGATGCACTCAAGGCCGTTTGGTTTAAGTGTTTCCATTGCTCTATTTAAAATACAATCCATCAGCACCCAGCAGAGTGAAACATTACTGTATCCAGTTACCAGGAGTGAAATTCTAGAGCTGGGAGGATACAGGCACAAAAACACTCGCCCACACTCAGACAGACTGACTGAGACACGCTCATATTCGCTTAAACAAACCTTTGCACCAGGCCCACTCTCCCTTTCTCATGCCCACACACATGTAAGTACACCCATGTGACACACACAAACACACATGCACACACATACACAAACAGGGGCAGTGAGTGGGTGGATGTCAGCCCCCAGACAGGAATTGCCCCCAGCATTTGTAATGCAGCTCATAAATCACCGGGCACATTGGGGTAATGATCCATTGAGGAGGAGACCTGAACCTCGCCTCTAAAACACAGTGCCCCCTTTCAAAGACCACACCACGCTGTCCTAATGGCTCTACCTCCTGTCTAGCAGTGCTATCACTAACACAATTAGCACTGCGCCCAGCCTTGACATGCTCACTGCCTCTAAGACATTCACACAGAAGTAACACACAACATCTACCTGGCTGGGCAAAGGTAACAGATTGTAAAGTTTAATTTGTTGCTAGTTGCTGTGTAAGTAAGTAAGTAAGTAGGTAAAACTCTTTTCATATAGCACTTTTTAAAACACACTGTTACAAAGTGCTGCACATAATAGAAAAGGAGATGCATACAAAGATAGGCCGACATACAAATGAAAAGTAAATATACACACAATCATCAGAGAAAGAAGGCAACAAGCAACTATAGAACTAATTATAAAAAGGCTAAGCTATAAAAATGAGTTTTAAGGCATGGCTTAAAGCAATCAACAGATTCGGCTGATCTGATAGCTCGGCGGGACACTGTTCCAGAGTGAAGGGTTTTAAGACTGGAGCGAGGAGTGGATAGAAGGCCTTGGTGGGATGACCTGAGTGACCGAGCAGTGGTGTTATTGGCTTAGCAGCTCAGTTTTGTAGGCTGGGGCTAGGCCATGTAGAGCCTTATAAGTAATTGGGAGAATCTTGAAATCGATTCTGAATCTCACTGGTAGCCAGTGAACGGAGGCAATAACTGGGGTGATGTGGGATCTACGTTTGGACTTAGTTAACAGCCTGGCCGCCACATTTTGAATAAGTTGGAGACGAGACAGAACAGACTGACTGAGGCATGAGAGGGCATTACAATAGTCTAGTCATGAGAACATTAAAGTGTGAATTAAAAGCTCCAAATCTTTGGCTGATAGAATGGATCTAATTTTGGCAATATGTCTTGGCTGAAGGAAACAGGACTGAATGAGCTTGTTAATGTGTTGGTCATGCAATAAATGTAAGTGGTATTTTATTATTTTTTTTATTATTATTTGAATCTCTACTTTTGATTTTAGAGCTCTGTTTGTTAATACTGTGCTCTAAAGTGTTGGTGGAAGAGAGACCTTGAGGCGCTTCCCAGAGGGCGATCTGGAGCCTGCTGTTCATATTCACTGGATTTCCTCCATGTTAATTTCATCAATTATGTATTTACCTGCGGCCTGAAAGCCAATCTATCTGTTTTTCACAAGATACAAAGGAGACTTCAGGGGAACATGGAGCACATCCTACCTGGTAGCAATTTAGAGCTTCAGATTAATTACAACTTCAGCCTACAAACAGCTCTCTGAGGGCCAATCATAGGATCTGATTCAACGGTGACGCTCGACAAGAGATCAGTTACCTATGATGGAATATGGCAGAATGACAGCATAATGATCAAGTCCAAATACTTGCAAATCAGAGCAGTGCAGCATCAACATCAAAACAGACATCAACAAACACCGATGCCAACAAGTCATCAGTGTGTTTAAAAGACTATATAACAGCTAACTCTTGCTAGATAGACAAAATACACATTTCTTGTAGCAGTCAATTATTTTCAGGCTGTTTATCCAACCAACCTTCATGACATCACCACCACTATACCACTGCCCCCTAGTGGCTGGGACCAGAATCACAGACCACCAGTGTTGAATCTACATGCCCAGCAGAGCTCTCAGGTTCCAGTCCACTGACTCCTCGGCTTACCAGTTTCTCCTGTTTTAAAGCACTCAGGAGAGCTGTGACTATGGGTGTGAAGTGACAGTGTGTGAAGGTACCTGCTGGTCAAATCCAAATCCAAAGTGACTTCTCAAAAATTCCTCTGGCACACATTGATTAACAGGAATTTACATTTATAGCCATATAGCCATTTTTAGCCATTTAGCGGATGCTCTTACCCAGAGCGACTCACGGCGAGCGTTAACGGCGGAGTAAGCTTACATTCCTTGACGACCAAAATTACGAGCGATCAAGAGAAAGAAGCGCAAGGGTCAAAGCTTTAGAGCCTTGGCAAGATTCCCGTGACCGCTGAATGATCATGAAAAAGAAAAGTACGGGGAGAAGAAATAAAAAAGTGCTAAGGAGAGAAGGAGAGGGTGTTTTAAGAAAGAGTGCTTAAAGTGACTAGAGGAGAGAGTATATGATTCAGTGGGGAGAGGCTGACGTGAGGTACTTCTTGAAAAGATGAGTTTTCAGCCTTGACGGAAGATGGGGAACATATCTCACAGTAACTGCTTAGCCAAGCAGAGCAGAAAGAAAGACAGAAAGACATATAAGAGGATACCACAACTCAACTGGAGCACTTCAGGAACAACACACACCTAGACTGGCAGGGTAAAGCTTGGAAAGGCCTCAGGTCAGAGTTGGTGTATGTGTGTGTGTGTGTGTGTGTTAAAAAGACATCCGTGCACATGCAATACACATGTACATCTTTGGTCATTAGCATATGCTAACATAAGGCTGCACTTACTTATGAGTCTCAGGCAGTGGTAACGGTCCTTTCTGCAGCTGCTCTCTGCTGGTTGGTCACACCCTCCTATCAGAGACAAGAGTAGACAAAACAGTCATTTGTCACACGCTCAGACACATCAGAGAGCGTATTGCACATCACTGGCTTGCTAAAGCGCTCTGGGAATGAGTTCGATATGTGATGAAGTGGAGTGGTGCAGCTGGGGGGGAGGGGCGCTTTCATCCAGACATTTGGTTGAAAGCCAAACACACACAGCTGGAGGGCACCCAGGAAATGCCCGACAAATGCTTAGAAGATCCCCATAAAGCAGCTATCCCCAATCCCAAATGCCCCCTCCCATTCCATGAGAAAGTAAGCCATGAAACAGTGGGGATTGCTTCAGTGCAGAGGCTTTTTTGTTGCACTTCAATAATCCACACAAAATTCTAAATATCTCTGGGAAGATAAACAATCCAACACAATACTAATCAATCAGAAAATGTGACAACAGAACAGCCCAGCCCATCCATTGTGGCGATAAGCTACAGTATGCCGAGTTCATTATGGTGGGATCATCGTAAAGTCAAAAGAGAGGCTCATGTGCGGACATGCTAGACGCTCAGTATCGGCTAATGAAATAAATATGATTTCTGTGTTCAACAACAATATTAAGCACAAGCTCGGAATGTTTTGGAATCCCGCATAAAGGGATGGCAGCCACACGCTGTCAATCAAACTCTAGAGCTCCAGAAAGTGTAGGGGAGCCAGTAAAAACACAGAGGCTCTCACTGATGACTCTCGCTGTTTACTCTGTATCAATGCCCACTCTATCAACCGGGGGAGGGACGTGTCTCCTTAGAAAGGGCTCCAACCACTGTTTTCATTTATTCACTCATTTAGTTTATGACAATAACATACCCAGCTGAGCCATAAAAAAGCAATATGATAACAGATGCCAGCATTTTACAGCTCACTAAAAACAGCAATATTTTTAGCAAAAGTAGGCTTCACTAAATAAAAGACAGCAGGATTCTGAGATTTGGAGAGTCTGACGCTGGCAGGAGAAGGACAGAGACAGTTACTTGTGAGAGCGCCCGTATAGCAGTAATGAGAGCTCACAAGGTTCTTTGAATCAGCCTTGGGTTGAGGGACATAAAAAGCATGCTCTCCTCCTAGCCTCCAGCATAGAGTGATATATTAGTGGAAATGCTGACATCGACTCATATTACAGAACAGCTAGGCACCGCATCTTAATTCCAACTGAACTCAGCCCAGCTGGATGGATGTATTCCATAATTTATCTCTGGTTGGGTCTGACAACAGAGTCATAAACAAGAAGAAAATGAGTAAAAAAAATCTCTTCATTTTTCAAGGCTGAACCCGTATCTCGACCACTCGACATGCAAGCTGTGGCTTGCGGAATTGTAATTAGGATGCTCTTTTATCGCGAGACACTTCATTAAACCGGATCCTACATTGGTGACAGGCTCAATGTGCAGCATGAGCAGCATTTTGTTTTGGTCAATAAACTGTGACAAAGTGTAAAGGTTGCAAAAGTCAGGGCCAGCGGTGCTAAGTCTTTCCATGCAGCACATACGGGAACCATACCACTTACTGAGCACTGTAAACACAGCACTTCTCCCTAAGGTATATAATCTGCTTGCACTTTTACCATAATGTCTGGGTGATTAGCTTTGTAGGGGAGGGATCTCATCTGTGTACATCATCAATTCTGAAATAATTGTGCAAAGAAACGACGACATTACCCAGTCAACATGTTGCTCATGTTCGGGGGGAGGGGGGGTTGTTGGGGCATCTCAGTTTTTGGATCACTGAGACAATCCTGAGGGGAAAGCTACAATGGCAGAATACAACATCCACATATGGAAGGCATTGTGGGCAATTACAGTACAGTAGTTGAGTTACTTATACAAGCTATGCAATATGTACACAGGAAAAGCCACAGGTTGCCTCTAGCTTTAAGAGAGAGAGAGAGAGAGAAAGAGAGAAAGAGAGAGAGAGAGAGAGAGAGAGAGAGAGAGAGAGAGAGAGAGAGAGAGAGAGAGAGAGAGAGAGATGGATGTGTGAGGAAGTATTACAGGGTGAGAATAGCATCTGTGTGCCAACAGTCGGGTCTGATTAGCTTGGAGCACACATGATTTGGATTGCTAACAGGTGGAGGAGACAGGACAAAGAGAGAGTGAGATGAAGGTGACTTTTGCAGTCAACTGTTTTTTAAAGGCCTGTTATTGAGGACCACAGTGGATGATAATTAAATACCCCGCTGATAGTATAGTCGGTGTATAGTGGACAGAATTCTATTACAGGTAAATGGCTAAATGTTTCGAAAGTGGAGTGTGCTTGTAGACCCGCAATCATCAATGATCCATATCAGATTGTTTGCAACATGTTTGTGATTTGAAACAAGCATCCTCTGTTCGTTTATAACCATTGTGGTCTTGCCTTCTACATATTGAGGGAGGCAAATCGGTCCCCCTCCACAAAATGAGAGCTTTCCACCCTCGAGCCTCAGTGAAGCTTTCTAAATTCACAATGACAAGACAACTGCACATCCCAGGATACAAACACCATTCTTTACGGCCTTATTCTGAAAAAGCATTATCTTGTTTCATTCACATGGTTTGAATAAAGGTGGATTGGCAGCGCTTAGAGTGTGCTATTGGAAAGCTCCTATTTTCAAAGGCCCACGGGGCTCCGTCTTCAGGGTCAGTGTGCTGCACACTGTAACTCTCCATGACCGAACCCAGGGATATATGTCTGGATCAGACAGCTCAGATTGGGTTTACCAGAAACACTGGCTGCACATGAAGATGCTCTGCTGCTCTTTAGCACTGTACCAGGACAGAATAGTGACACAAGCCAAAGAATCACTGCCAAACCCTCCATAACACTTATTCCAAACACTTGGTTCTTATCAAGACCTTAACATCATGTTTAGATTGCCCTGTGCTGTAGCTTAACACCCTTTGACTGTCCATGGAGAGAGAAAGATACAGTATAGCCCTCCAAAACTGCGGGTTTTTCACACCCAAGAAACCAAATGCCTTTAGTCTCCTTCAGTCAGTCCGGGTGATGGTGTTCACACGCTCATCTTGGCCGGCTGGGTAATTGCAGAGCATTGTTATCTGAGAACAGAGCTGTTTTCCGAGAGGAAACATTCAGCAATTTCTTCAGAAATGCAATCAAAAATATATGTGATATTCCCAAGGTTAAGCATGTAACCTAACAAAATAGTAACAGGCAAAACAAAAAGCATGCCAACAAATGTTCTGAATTACCAGAGAAAAACTGCCTACACCAAAGAGAGGCAGTGAGTATAGATTTTAGCTGAGGTATGCAATGTTTCTTTGCACCCTTCTTACGGTTACAACCAACAACCCCAAGTAGCATTATGTAAAAAATGTAAATGAAAAAATGAAAACGTCTAGTCTCACACAGGATGATAATCAATTTGTTATATATCTATATACCCATATATCTCGTCGCCTGGATATATAATTATTAATAAAATGTATTGGATATAGATTGGACTTCTGGCTTGTTTCCCCACACGTCAAGATGTAGAATTTTATCCAGTTGTCTGAGGAACTCGACTCAAAACAGTCAGCAATATGTTTGGAAAAAATAACACGCCTATCCAGAAAAAAGATGCCACAAGTCAAAATACGGCGATTCAAATCAATCTCCCCTGTAGGCCGTTTCCTTTCCCTCTCCTCTAAAGACTGGGGTCTCCTTCACCACTGACGCCTCTGGCTTCCCACCACCAGGACAGCTAGCCAGAAAAAAAGAAGAGTGGAATAATTGCCAAACAGTCCGTCTGTCATTTGATCATAACGCAAGCCGTTTTCAGTGGAAAATGGCGGTGAGGCTGTTTTTGTGTTTCGCGAAAGCCCACAGCTGTTTTCCCCATTCCTCCTGTGCTTTCCCCGACACAGATCATTTGGGTAGATGTACACTCCACCTGGGGTAGAGCTGACAACCAAATCTCCCCTGTGCTTATTGTGGACATATCCAACATATCCTGTCTTTAAGAACTTTCACATGGAAGGCTTTGCCGGATTCACTTGAACACCAGCCCATCAAGCGCATCCCATGCACATACTGACACTCGGGCTCTTTAGCTGGAACCACCATAAACAATTACAACAGCACTAGGTCTGCAAAATGGCAAAACGTTCGCCCTTCCCAGAAGCTACACATGTGTATATACACTGTTAATTGGAAACACGCATACATTTACAATACCTTTAGTGTGTGTGTGAGTGTGTGTGTACTATATGTTTACACATGTGGTGTTCTAGCTGGAAGCATCTGACGAATGCATCCCCAAACAGGTCATCTCTTGGATGGATCCAATGTTCCTTCATCAGTACCATGCAGGCCCAAGGGTGGGTCTACCCCGGTCCCACTCTTTCTTCCCCAATCTGCCCTCCACGCCTCTCTATCCTCCCACCGCTCCTCTAACAGTGCTCACATTATCCCCCGCTCTTAATCAGCAGGCTGCTGTCTCCCCTCCATCGGTGCGTCCAGGGGGACTCCATGACTGTCTAAGCCCATTAGGGGCTCCCAGACCCCCACGCACACAGATACTGGAGCCTTGTGTGGGCCGGTGGAGCCTGGGCCCCCGACATGTGGAAGCAATCACTGCAGAGAGGGATGAAATGATATATATATAACTAATATAGAGATGGATCAGTAATGACCAAGATCTAATGTCTAATCAAAATACATCCACAGAGTACAAGCAGTGACTTCAGAGGTCTGGTTGTAGAGTGGAGGCCCAGATCAGTAATGACCTGGATCAGATATCTTATCATAATACATGGATGTGAGTGCCTCCATAACAAATATTAGCCAAAACTACTGTTCACACAGACACTCTCAACAGCTCTAACGCAATACTGTACTGTAGTAGAACTAATATTTACGCCTGAATAGATCTCATTTTGATGATTTGATTTTCATTGTATGCTGTGAATCATGCCCTTTGTCATGAAAGAGATTTACAATTTTACAACAGTGTCATAATATATTAGCGTGTCAAGACAATGCAGTATTTTTAAAAGGGGATAAATATAAGTGATTTTATGAGATAGCTAACTGTCATGTGTTTCCATTTTCTTGCCGTTACACCATCTCTAATACTTGAGCCGCTCTCTGAGTTACATAACAGTATCTGAACCAGGTTCAATCTGCAGGCTGAATTGATGGATACTGTGGCACCATTTGTCCAACAGACTCAGTCTCACGCCATGTCTAACATACCCTCAGGACTGACTCTTGGAATAGAAGATCCAGTTAAGGCAAATGCTCAAATTACACATCATTCTATTGAGGTACACAGTGTAAAACTGTCTACCAAGCTTTGAAGCCAGGAGAGACTTTGTTATAGCTACTTCTACTGTGACTAATCTGACAACATGTATAGCAGTTATTGTAATCCATTCATTCAGTTTCCTACGCAACCCAACTTCAGTGTACCTTGCCAAGACATATATCTCAATGAAATTTCTTCATTCTACATGGAATTCAAAACCATGTCACAACTCAGAATAATAAACCATAAAATCTCTATGGAAATCGTAAATCCATAAGAGGAAGCCCATAACGTTAGAATACAGCTACAGTATGGACGTTTTTCGGAACAGACTCAAATTTGGTCATACTTTAGATGACGGATTATAACCAAAAGCATGAGGGAACGCCATTCTGGCCAAGAATCTGAAGCGAAGCCGTAGTTTATACAGGTTCAAAAAGGCATCATCTTAAAGGAAAAGTCCACCCTTGGATACTCTTATACTGTTATATATCATCAATCTGTGATGCATTGCAGGAGTTACTTTGTTGTGTCCGCTTTCCCTCAACCTGCCTCGTCTACTTCTACTTTAGTTAGTGATTTCCTATGTTTCCCAGAATGCCTTTCGACAACACCCAGAGAACGTGCCTGAACTTGTTGCATTCGGTACATGCTGGCAGAGAGAGCAATAGCAATAGCATGGTAACAGCAAGTTTTTCCAGTCAAGAAATGCAACATCTCTTGTGGCTGCACTGCGTTCTGGTCTATTGAATCAGTGGAGAAATATGTATCTCTGCCTCTTCTATGATGGATTTCTCCCTGTATGATTGTTGAATGTCGGTGGAAAATGAGTCTAGACAGAAGCCCTTGCTCTTTGATTCTGAGGGACTGACACCAGAATGATGTCTCATTGGCAGAGACATCACTTCAGAAGAGACAGGACAGACTGGTTCAAAAACTTTCTTTTTTTTTTACCAGCTTTGTGGAATTACGCTGTCCAATTCGATGTTTAAATGTATCCTACAACAAGATTTAAATAATGAGATAGGCTACAGGTAGACTGTAGCTAGCTAAACAGAAAGCATGGTATTTAGCTCTTTCCTTTAAACCAGAAAGTTGCTCCTCACCTGAGCAGAATCACCTGCTGCTCCCTGCTCTGTTTCCCTGCTCTTTCTATTGACAGGAGGCCTACAGAAAGTGAAAAACAATGGGGGAATTTAGAAGAGCAGCCCTAAAATTATAGTAAATATCATGATTGTCAACCAGATAATTGTATAAAGCCTATCTTCAACAAGTTATATATCAAACAAAATATAAAATTCAATGTAATTTGGCCAGGTAGTTGCTCCTCACTGCTGCTCCCTTCTCCTCCTTTAACAGTGCAGGAAAAAGTGCAAAGTAATGGTAAAATTTCGAGTGGGTAGAAACTGATAAATAAATTGTATAAATGCCATGACTGTCACCCAGCTATATGAAGCCAAGCTAACTGTAGTTAGCTTCAGTAATAATAGCGGATATCAGGCTGAATGTTTAGCCATTCCCTGAACCATGTCCTGCCATGTCCCGCTGTTTCCTGCTCTTTATAGAAAATATAAAAATAGTGTCAAACAAAGCTGGAAGTTGGACAAAACACTATCTTCTACAGATACTTTGACTCTTAGATAGAAGCTAGCTAGGTGACTGAACAAGGCTAATCTATTTTAAAACATAACTTCTAACTTCAAACCAGACGTAGCATCTTACATTTCATGATTTGAGGTAATAATCAATATCTGCTGTCTTTCTGCAGTCTTGCTGAACATTTCAGCAAGACTGCTGCTTTACACCTACCTCTTAACACCTGATGTTGAGTATCTGGCCTGTCTGGATGCTTCATGGTGGTGAGTGACAGCGCAGCCAGCTGGGCCGGATTATCCATATATGGCATCGGGCGCGTGCCCGGGGGCACCAGCCAATTTGTCTTGTTGGGGGGCGTAGAACCTCCTTGGGCATCATAGCATTCAAACCACAATTATACCTTTAAAAGTTTCGTCATATTTTCTTTACATATTACTCTCTGGCGGGAATGCATACACGGACAAAATTAACCTTTGATACTAAAAAAGAATATAAAGAGATAGAATCGTGGTTGGTGTGTTGGTGTGTTGGTGTGTTTTTACACCAAGTTTGCCGGCTGGGCGGTGTTTGGACCTTCGGGCCAATCACAGTGCTTAAAAACGCAAACTCCACCCAACCGGGAAGCTGGGCCACATTAAACAAACTCACATCAAATGACAGGCACAGTTAACTCTGAGCCGCGGAGCTGACAGGTTGTGTTGTGAAATCACCAGCAAGGATGGTTGGTGTCCGGCCGATTGCGGTGGGCTGGTCTGGACTAACGTCCCAGTCCATCCCTGAATGGGCTACTCCTTTCACCTTCTGCAGTTCCCACTGTCACATCACCTCACCTGAACTGACTGCTTGCTACAGTCATTGAGCTTGTTTATTTGGTGGTATGTGGGGCCTTGTCCGTGGTGCTGAAGTTGCATTAGATGTCTGTAATGATCTTTTATTTTATTTTTTGTTTTATGATTTTTTTAGTCATGCTTTGTAATGGTTTGGCATTTAGTCTTCATTCAGGCCTTTGAAAATTTATGTTGGAAACAATGATTTTTAACATGATGTCTTTGATGTGAGTTGCATTCAAATTTGATACAGTATAGCTCTGTGTGTAAAGCCTAAAATGGCATTTGTAGTCAATCTATGGTGTAAAGTAATTTGTTGGTTAGTACATTGTCTTATATTAGCCTGTAGTATGTGTGTTGAGCCTGTATAGTTTAAGTTAATGTAAATTTATGATCTTTATTGCCATAGTAAATTTAACTTTTTTGCGTGTAAAGTGGAAGGAGGGGGCACTTCAAGTGAGGTCACCCACTGTGTTAATCCGGGCCTGGCAGCCAGGGCGGCTTGCTGCCGCTAGAGGGAGCTGTTGCTAACGGACTTGCATCAGCTAATTATCAAATCCATGAATGCAAAGTCAATACTTGTGTCCTTCTGGAGAAGGTCCTTCCCAAGTTCTCATGAAAGTCAGCACAGAGACACTTCCTTACAGTTTGAGCTGGGCTGTGTGCTTCACATCGTGCACATGATTAATTAAGACTCACAGCTGTTCATTTTCCCACTTGTTTCAACCGGCTCTGTACTGTAAAATACAGCGCTGCTCGACATGATGCCTCGTTCTCGCAATGAATCTGGGGCTTTTCATTCGTTCTCGTCGGTCAAGTCACCATCCGATGCATCCTCAACTGGCAAGGACACTTCCGGGATCTTTATCTGTCCTCCGTCCTTTTGTTCTTTTGTTTTGGAACCGTGCTTCGGCAGTTCGATTTTAGGCTACGTACAACGCATCATGGAGGACACAAGAACGCACAAGAACGCATATTGATAATCAGCCATTTTGCCAAAGGTGTGAGGGACATATCCCAGCATCCCCCGTGTCCGCTCCGCGCCTGACTGACATTAAAACCTGCCGTTGATGTTTTAGACAGTTGACATTTTTTCTGCTATCAAACTCCATTGTAGCTGCACTGGAAATATCTATCCATTTATCCACATTTGGCTAATTATCCATGGGAATAAGAAAAACACACCACCAAACAACAAAATGGGCCCAGAAATGCAAGGTCCAAACACCAACAGCTGCTTTTTAACACTGTTGAAATGTTTTAGGGTGCACTGTACTGTATGTATCAACCAATTACATGCTTAGCTGGGGTGAAAGGTGAACTTAGGTGGACTGCATTTCATGTAGCCTGAACTGACAGCTGGGGTAAATCTTTTAAATATTTTGCTTTAAAAAAAAAAAAAAAAAAAAAAAAACATTCCACTCTCGGGCAGAGCAGTTTCTTATCAGAACGCTCCAATGACCGCTCAACCCCTGCTGAGGCCTCTCTCTCTCTCTCTCTCTCTCTCTCTCTCTCTCTCTCATAAAGCAGCAGAACACACAGATGATGTAAAATGACACAGACAAATGCGTGTAATTTAGACATGCAATATAGGCACCCCCTCTCTCACACACACACACACACACACACACAGAGTACAGTACAGTGCGCATACCGGAGTACACACACATTCTCAGGAATCCAATGTCATGTTTCTGTCAATATATCTTCAGGTAGCACCCCGTGCATCGTAAACTAGGAATGTTTCTGAGCCGAAGAGATGAAGAGAAAGCCAGCTCAGTGCTCCAGTCTCCTCATTCATTTCCCGGACACATTTACCATCATCTCCTCGGCAGCAAATGATCCATGCACGAAGGCAGAATCGGCTCGGCGACCCATTATTTACAAGCGTGTTCGACAATTACTCCCTGGACAAATTATTTACCACCCCAGGATTTTATCTGAATGTATCCATCATAACTTTAATGGCAGGCTGTTAATCAAGTTTTTGTGCATGTGTGCTGAGCTCTGTTGGCAAGAAGAGAAGAGGCAGAGAGGAGGAGCGAGTGACGAGAGATCAGCTGTGGGTTGATAAAGATATCGGGCTAATACAGTATGTGAGGCTCAATTGAGAGGATGTTGTCAAGAAATGTACCAGTCAAAAGTTTGGACACACCTGATTTAATGTACTATGTTTTTCATTATCTTAAAGCCATTTTGATCTAAAGGCTTATGCTTAAATGACTGAAATGTGTTTTTTTTAAACAAATATAAATAGTGAAGTTGATGCCTATGTATGAATTTCTTTCCAAAGCCTTTGCCTTTCCATCAAGGCAAAGGGTGGCAACTTTAAAGAATCTAAAATATAAGATAGTTTTGATTTGTTAACACTTTTTTTGGTCACTGCATAATTAAATTTGTGTTATTTCATAGTTTTTATGTCTTTACTGTTCTTCTAAAATGTGAAAAATAGTCAAAATAAAGAAAAATGCGTGTCTCCAAACTTTTGACTGGTAGAGTAATATAATAGTTCTCCATGTGGGAATGAAGATTGCCTAATGTCTTGGGATGTGATACAGTGACTCATACTACTTGTGCTGTGGCTGCATTTGAAGCCAGTGTGCAGGTTCAGGACAACCCCAGATTAAGAGAACACGAGAGTGGTGGTGAAAATTTTATGGGAGGGATATTTTAGAGCTGCGTCAAGGAAGTCGAAAGTGCTTCAGCAATTATTTCTGAAAAAGACAAACAACAAAATATGCCTGGCTCACTCTCAAGTCTGGTTAGAAAATAACACATACACGAAAACAGGAAACCGTGAATGTGACCTTTCATAATGTGTCTTTGTGCGTGTGTGTGTGTGTATTGTAACAAAACCCCTCTACCCACTGATCATGTGATCAAGCAGAGCTGAACCAGATGGCGGTGAGTTAATAGTCCAAAAACTGACTGCTTTTTCACATACACACACATACACACACACACACACACACACAAATAACACAAACACCTATGCTGTCACCTATGCCGTCACTGGAGAACTTGAACGTTAATAACATTGGCACGCTCATCCCTTATTTGATATTTCATATTTTGGCCCTATGAATCTCTCTGTAGTTCCAAGTCCCTACAATACTGAGCTATTATGCTCACAGATGCAAATATAAAGCGCACTATGGCCATGATCATCTGTCCAATTGAACTTTATGAAACTATCTCACCAACGCTACACGGAACTTTTGGCCTTGTGACAAACCGACTGACTCCCATGCTGTGTTAGGTTTTGTGAGTTCACTCAGTGCAGTCTCTTCAGGTTTTGTTAATCCTTCAAGTTTACATCTGATTTCTCCCTGGGCCTTCTGAGCTCCATTGCTAGCCACACTCACTTCATCATATTACTCAGCAGTGACAACACAGCCCAAGGGTGTTTCCTGATCTTGTCTCTCACTCTCTAATTGCACTAAACTATTACCGAGCCAAGACGCAGCTGGGTATAACACCAGTCACCTCATTTTCCTGGGCTGAGCACGGCTGATCTGAGTGGCGCGGGCAGGGCTCATCCTCCAAATGAAAAGGTTTTTGTTCAGCGCTGATTGCAGAGATAATTGTCAGAGCTCAGAGGCCATGGAGGCCCCTTCCTTTCCTCCTCTATCCTCCTCCACCCCTCTGTCCTCACTCGCACCCGAACCAACAATGGCGCAAACCAGACCTCTTGTCCATCTAGGAGTGCCCGACCCTGATTGGACCAGAACGCGAGTAGAGGCGACCCGGCCAAAAGACAGCCCGGGCTGAAAGGCTCGCAGCAGATCATCCTCCCTGTGTTCTACAGCTAAAGCACTACATGTGATTTATTTCACTCTGCGAGATTTAATGAGGATCTGCTTCTAGTTTTCTCTTCTCTCGGTTTTGCCGCACACTCTCTGGAGGTCATTAAGGAAGATGAAGAGAACAACAGCACGTGATGAGGCAGCATGGAGGTGCTGAGAAAGGGACAGTATGTACTGGCCACTGACTCAGAGACACACAAACACACTCTTGTGAGTCAGTAACTGACTGGGAGTTTCAAGTCATAAAATGCAACATTTTCATATAGATAAATGACTATTTTGCCACACTCTATTACCGATTGATATTATACTGATTCAATTTACACCCAGTTCATGACAGCTTATACATTTGATGTTTAAACACACAGAGATAGCTAGAAATCCTTTGTTCATACAGGAGGTGATGTGCTTGTTTCGAGTAAGTAGGAGAACCTGGTTGTTAGCATAAGCATCGATAGCCACCATTGCTGAAGAGACAAAAAATGCCATCAACAGAAAATCCAAGGAAAAAGACATCACAGTACTGGCAACACTGTTTGATTGCAAAGTGACCTCTGGGATGTTCAGTGCAAAACACAACAGCAATGACTGCTTATCATCATCATCATCATCATCATCATCATCATCAAAAAAAAATCAGGATTTTGGCGGAATACCAATTTAGGAAGCGGTTTCAAATGGCTAAATCAATGTACCCTCTCTATGCACCCAGAAGCACCAATACAGCAAGTCAATTGTTTTGTCATTTGGCAAATGTCTATTCATGGTATGGATATTTTCTCAAGAGGGCTTTCACGCCAATGTACTGTAGAGTATGAGAAAAATATGCATCCTGTAGGATTAAGTGCATCCTATGGATTTGCAACCTTATTGGGTCAAATCCAACTCATGTTTATCATGTCACTCTCTCTCTTTCCCATCTGTCCTTTCTCTCTCCACTCTATATGGTAAAAAAAACTTTTGAAAAAAACAGAAGAAATGTAAGCTATTCCAAAGGTACATCCAAAGATGCAGAAATTGACTACATCTGATCTGCAAAAATTGACTATAATGCCAATTAATCAAATACTGTCATAAAAATACACATTTGTTTATCACAAACCAAGTATAATGAAATCTTTTTAATGTATTTAGTTAAGACTTTCCGGCTATTATTTCATCAATTTAATAAAGAGAACTTAGAGCCAAGGCCTAAGAGCCAAATCATGTTAAACATCTGTCAATTGTTAAACAAACAGCTGCCATTGCTAAAGTATACTTCCAGGTTTTAAATGGTTCTTTGGCCTTAGAGGACTCTTTAACCCAGGTGAAACTGGAGACCATGCTTTGGTGCCTTAACTGTCCTCCTTTCCTCTCTATCTGCTTGTGTCTGCTCCTATCACCCCATTAAAATCTGTCTCAATCCCCCTCTTTTCTTTTTCCATCCCACGACCTCTCGCCGTTCCTCCACCACTCCACTGCTGTGTCAGACGCAGGTCTTGAACGCCTCCTGCAAACACTTTGCTTGAGGCATGCCTGCTGACTCAATCCAACCCTGCTGATCTCTCCACATCTTGCACTTTCTCTGAACGAGCAAACTCGCTATCTCTCTGCGTTGCTGTCATTCATCCAGTCTGCCAAGCCAGGGACTCGACTGAAGACTCATTACAAGGCTGACTAGCTCTTGCTCTCTAGTCATTCTGGCTGCAGGCTTGCTCGTGCAGACTGGGGTTAAGTGAGTCACTAAATGGTTTGGCCTGTGATTGTGTGCTTATTGTAAAGGGCACAACCCCCAAGTCAGTCTGGGAGTCTCTCTAGTGCACCACCAACAGCCCATAGGCGGCAAGTCGCTCTCAGTCATTTTAAGCTCTATAAACACTCACACATACTAAAAACACAAACCCTTTCTGCGGTTGTTCCCAGTCTCTTCATATCTGACCCATATAAAAACTTTGTAAGCACTCCTCCTTCTGAGAATTTGAGAGTCTTGATAGATTAATGTCTGAATATAACCAGAGATGGTGTGATGCCGTGTCAGACACTAGTCTTTAACAGCTCCAGAAATCTCTGAGTCCCTGTTTTCCTGGGCCGACCTCCTGGTACGGTCGGACCGGAGGAAAACATGCTCCGAGATATCGACAATTTTTGGCTCCGGGCAAGGCCTTGTACTGCATGCCACATCTGGCATAATCATATTTGTAACCATAACAAAGATAGGAGGAGGTAAATCAAACACAGCCCCTCTCAGAGCACTTAGACTTTTGCTCAATGAAAAGCAAATTGGAGTTTCCTTTCATCACGTGAGAGCTTTCTGGCGTTAACAAACAAGCACTCGTTCTCCCATGGAATCAGAGCCGGGCTCATTCCAAGCTGGATGACCTCTCCGAGTCCCGCACTGCTCAGAAAACAAAGGACCATTCTATATTAGGCATCTATCATCTAAAAATACACAGCAAGATGCGGTCATTCCGGTCTCTGACCTATATGGTAGGAACAATACATGTCAATCTGGATCTGTCAGAGAGTCGTCATCCGCCAGCTGCCAAAGAGCATCCCATGATGAGCAGAGAGAAACAGCAGAGGCAAAAGATGCACAGTAACCTAGCAGGGTTGCAGGTATTTACAGCCAGGTCCACGTACAGACTGTGAAATATACATAGCCTACAACTATTGATCTTCAACCAGCAGAAATCCTGTATGAAAGCATGGATCAGAATGTACAGACAGGCTGAGAGCCAGTGCTGATCTTACTGAGTTTCCTGCAGTTTACAGTAAACAGTAGGGTCTCAATAAAACTAGTAATTAATTTGCTCATAACGTCATAAGATGCTAATAAAACGTATTACAGTTAGTTGCTCAAAAAGACCACAGAGTTCATTCAATACATGCCTCTGGTTCAGACACTTCATATCTGGGAATACAATAACATTGTTTACCAGTTGTTGACTACAACACTGTGGCTCATAAAATAGGCATGGCCTCATAGCCTTCCAAGACATAATTTCTTTCGCCCTCTCCTCCCCCTCCATCCCTAAACACTGATAACATTCCGTTCAAATGATGTTCACATGTATCTAGTTTGTAAGCAATTATAACAAGCAAAGGCAGTGGTTCCCAAAGTTGGGTCCAGGAGCCCCCAGGGGTCCTGGAGGGGTGTTGCACGGGGCAGCAAACCAAAATTACATTTTTCACGATTATTTCATCCACAAGTTAACAATAGGAGACAATGTATAGGAATTTTTAATCAAATAGGGATCCATGGTGCAATGCATCTCTACTCATTCTTGCCATTAAAAAGTTTGGGAACATGTGCGCTAAGGTATAAGTATGTGCCTTAAAATAGACTTGGGTTGAGAGACGATACCAGCAGCCAAATGCTAGCAAAGACTGTAAAACCAAAGCGTCGGGCTGCAGAGAAACAGATTTGAATGCATCGCACGAGCCTGTCAAAAGTAGTTACAGCCTCACGTCATCACGTCTGAAGTTCACCTTCAGGACATCGGCGTGATCGGCGTTTCAATGACACCGTGAACACGGTGCCGTCAATAAAGATTCAACTTACCTTCGACGCTAGAAAACATTCAAGCGAAGATCCGCGCTGTCATCTCACAGAACTTTTTTTTTTTTTTTTTTGCAAAAGCGGTGACCAGGAAGCATTTTGCAGCCGCTGTCTGGATGAGATGTATCCCTCCTCTCTCCCATCTGCATGGTCCCTTCACGGCAGGAGTACCTCCCATCAACGCATCAGCTGTCGCCTTTACGCACCGAGTGACCAGTTTTTTGTGAATTTCTTTATTTCTAAATTATTCCTTGCGGCTTCTGATTGATTTCTCATTTATCATATTTAATGCTATAACGAGTTACACTATAAATGGCAATATTCATCCTTCGAAACAGCTGTTTCTACAGAAAAAAGCACAGGTGCTGGTCCGAGTAATGACCAAATTCATTCATCCATTATACAGCACTTAAAAGCGCTTTGCCTCGTCCTTAGCAGCGCAAGGCTAATAACTTGGCAGTGCTAAGGCTGCTATTAAAATGACAGGAGTAGCAATATGCTCACTGATCAAATTAAGACTAGAGACCATGCTGCATTTCCAAAAACAACAAATCTTTTTTTTTTTTTTTTTTTTTTTTTTATAGATTAGATTAGATTAGAGTTTAGTGGTTGCTGTGGAGGAACTGTCATTGCAACAGCAGAGATCAGGATATAGATAAGAATTAGACAAATTGAGAGTAGCCTATGGAAGATAATACAATAAGAAATGACAACAGTTGAAAAGATTGATAATAATACAGCAGTTAAAGTTATTGATATTGAAGTTTGAAGCAAGTGTGCATCAGTGGCTATTCACATTATTAGGTGTATGATGGGAAAACATGCCCTGCATAGAAATGTGTCCACGCATAATTACCATATATGGAGGTAACATGCTTTAGCCTAAATGGTAAAGTTTAAGTGGATTAAGTATTGAAGCAGAGATTAAGGTATAAATAACATTTTATTAACATTTTGACCTTAATTATGCTCTGTGCATGAATAACTAGTACTGACAACCTAAAGAAGAGCAAATCAACATGTTTCAAGTTCCTGAACCCTATTAACACATGCTGTGTAAATGGATAACTAATACATTTTTAAATACTTAAGAACAAATCAGCAGTTAACACATTAAAGCAAAAACAAATTAAAATATATTATTCTTGTTGTCCTGTTAACTGTGACAAGGTATATAGTATACATTTTCCAGTTCAGAAATCTAAGCAGTACTAGGAGGAGAGTCAAACAAACATGAATTCACAAAATCAACCTCCCATCCATTGTCAATGGATCTCCAAAAAGTGTGTCTTAGTGGCACATCACTAATAAGATTAAAGACTTGGTTGCCTGGTTTCTAGCTTTGGGATAAAGGTATAGGTGCTATCTGTGCTTGAATTGTCTTGAAATAATATATAAATCCTGTTTTGGACGGATTTTCCTATGAAGTAGCATTGAAAGATTTAAAGATGTCTGCAGCTCTCAGATTAATAGAATTCGTCTTCCTCCATGCATTAAACAATACTTGAACGTTTCCATTCTGGAAGGAGTTTATTGCTGGACCCTCCTTGATCCTCCTCCCTCCTTGTCCATCATCAACAGATGTTCATTTGTCATGCTGGACTAACTATCTTAAACCCCAAAACTGTTTCTTTATGACTGTTCTGTGCATGGGGACATCAAGAGTAATATTGTGAAACAAAAGCAAAGCAAAACAAAAAAACAACTTATGATGGGGGATGATCTGATAGGCCTCAGGAAAGTAATTCTAACAGCTTGTCATATTTTATTGAGCAGCCTTAGGGCAGTTAAATGAATGTCTAAAGCTAGGATCTTTGGCGGTTTAACATCCCAAAAACCAAGATCCAGCAGCCCTCACCATTTAATGATGCGTGTAACAACCAGCCATGCTGCTCAGCTTCCCTGACTCTGGTTCAAGACTCGCTGCTGTCCCTAGCCAATTTAAGACTACAGCAAAACATACACCCAGGGTCCCATGACTCAATGATTATGATACAAAACCTGTTGTTTACATGCAGCAGGAAACACAATCAAAGGCTGGAGATGTCTCTAAAGGCAAACATGGCATGTCTTGCTCGTGACCTCTGGAATATTCAGCATGTGAGAGATATGAAACAAGTGTTGAGGAAATGTGTATACACTGTAAACTGTGACCCCTCTGCTCTGGTATAATCTGTCCGCTGGCCGGAGAAAGATACACGGCTCTGCGGAGCTTTGTTTCCCCAAGATTAACAATTGCTGATTTATGATCCTGGAGGCACATTGCGTTTGGACATTTTTGATCCAAAAAATATGCTCATCTTTACACACCCCAAGATAACTCTTCCAGCGTTGTAAAAATTCGAGCAGGGGGAAGCTCAGCAACAAACCATCCACAGCATGTGAACCCCAGCCAATGTGAAAGACAGCCGAGCAGAGCGGAGCGGTGCAGAGCAGAGGTTGGTACTCGCGTCCTGCGGTGGGTGCCAGCAGACCTGCCGTCACTGCAGGAGGAACACAAGGCTGTTGAAAGAAGGAAGGGAAAGATTCACTCTCTGGTCTCTGTCCATCACTCTACTCCTTCTCCCCACACATACATTCTCCTTCCAAACAATCTCATCGCTTCATCTATCATTCGTTTCTGTTTTCAGCGAGCTATCTCAGAGGCAGCCTGAGAGAGGGCCCGTCGCTATGGTAACCACTCCAGGCTCTGGACGGCACCCAGGGTTGTAAAAGTGAAGGGCCTGGGCCGTTACGACCAGGGTAGGTTTCCTTCAGTTAAAGAGAGCAGGAGATGTGTAAGCCCGAGATTTAATGGAGGGGTCAGTGGGGGGGACAAGCCAACATTTGCCTTCAGCTACAATGTCAAAAGAGTGTGGGACAGGGATGCAAACACTAACCCGCTAGTCCATGGCCACTACATTTTAGACCAGGCTAGTATAAAATTTGAAAGGGGGGTAAATGGAATTTAATATGGCTTCCAATTGAACCAACACAGCAGTCTGGTGTCTAAAATCCTTCCATCTCTAGTGTGGGATGATGAGATGAGGAAGGGGGGGGGGGAGGAAGAGTGGGAGACAGAGAGGAAAGGGTCAGTAGAGAGAGGCAAATGAGGAGAAGAGGCAATGTAAAGTCAGAGAGAGCAACAGACTGAAAGGAAACAAAAGGAAGCAGCCAAGATCATGGATCATTGTTTTATCGAGTTCAATTTGTCGACCGGTTCTTTCCTCCAAAATACACTATTACATCACACTGTGCGTGGGAAACGTCCCCAAACTAACACAGAGCTCCAGAGAGTCTCACTTATCTCTAACTGCCGCCTCCAAAGAAATTCATCATTAGTGCAGCATCACTCCTACATCACTTGAATAGAGACACTCTCTGTCTCATTACTGGAAGAAAAACAGAAACATACAATGGGCACTGCACTGCTTTTGATGGAAGATAAGTGCAAGGGGACAAGTGGTTTTGAACAAAAAATATGGAAACAGATCTCAGGTGCTGCCTTCACATCACACATTCATTACTTAGAAGAATTGCACGCTTCTTAATGAACAAAATCTTCTCAAGCAGTTACGCTTCATAAATTGTTTTGATTGGACCAACATATTGATTACTGTCTTTTGACAGATTCTCATGAAGTCCAAATAAATCTAATCTATTTTGTTCTCAGATTCTCAGGGTTGCATAGTAATAGATGTCTATACAGTAGCAAGGTCCTATGGTTATGGAAGGACAGGCAAAATATATTCATGTCTACAATTGGAAATCATCAGCTCAACATGAAACAAGACCTCAAAACCAAACTGTCTCATTTCAAGCTATTTCTAAAATATCTCCTCAAGAGCCTACTTCTAGTGAATGAAAGCAATACTTGTCTTGAAGCCTTTGAAGCCATTTTGCTGACCACTGTTTATGGCAAGAAAGAGAATACAGTAACAAACCAAAAAACCCCACACTTTTATGGCAACCACAAAATATTTTATTCACATGAATGTATCTTTCACAGAGACACAGCAGGGGGGAACAGAACAACTTAAAGGTTTTCTTGGTATTCTACAAGTAACTTGTACTGTCTACCACTGGCACCATTTCATCTATTTCATGGTCTTCTACCTCCAAAATTAAAGCGCCCCAAAGATTTCAGCATGTTACAATGAGATAAATCAAACAAACAAACAAACAAACAAACAAAGCAATGTGGCTAAACAAATATGAAAAAAAGCTGAATAAAGTGAAGGAAGGTGGGGTTCGTAGTTCGTACCCTGGAGACACTGTACGGAGTGAATCAAGGAGAGTGACAGGAAACCAAATTAATCACAACCAAGAGTAGCTGTCCTCAGCTAAATCTACTTTCCACTGCAGTCCGACATGACAAGAAATGACGAGAAAAGGAGCACAGTACTGGCTGTTTGAGGTGGGATTCAGGGGTTTTACAAAACCCGCAGGGGGGTTTCAGGGTTAGCCAAGCAGCTTAACTCCAAATAGCTCTACTATTTTCCAACGTTGATGTAAACAAGCGTGTGTGCTGATGAAGTGGCGGGGTGATGGTCTGCCTAAGCAGCATCCTCTATTGATGGAGTATAATCCCACTGTGTATTCTGTGGTGGGCCAGGTCCTTCTGGCGATGAAAACACCAGAAGAACCACAGTTGATTTTGGAGCATCATGGTCTTTTCAAGTTCTCTGTGAACATTTCCACATTGCGACATTTGGTTGGCAATGAGTGGAGTAGTTGCAGGAAAAAAACCAATAGAAAGAAATGCCTCTCCACTCTATTGATGAAAGACCTTCTGTATTTGTTTAAAAAGGCTTTTTGATTTGATTGTAAGAACTGTATTCATTTGTTGACCTCTGGCGTTCCATTCTCACTTGTTTAGCCATGCTGTAGGGCAGAGTTCGGGGCCGAGCTGAACACAGACGGGGCTCTCAGGTAGCGACAGAGGTGACGATCTGCACCACCTCCCCGTTCTCTCCCTGGATGGTACCCTGGATGGCCTCTTTCACCTCCATGTCCGCCTGCAGGGCCGGGGACACAGAAGACACAGGAGGGGAGGGAGGAGGAGAGAGGAGAAAGACACAGGGAGATAAGAGGGAAGAGAGTTAAGTAAAACAAGGCAACAGTAAACATGCTGTTTCCCACAAATAACGCAGTCCCCGTCTGGGCTGATGGGTAACTAATACCGTTTGTCACCTTGTTTTGACCTGTACAGTCAAAGTACAGTCTCCTTACTGCTAGGGCAACCAGTGTCATTTTTTAAGAGTTGCACCATTCACCCAAAGTTTAAAAAAACCCGATCAGTGGTGTCTGAGATATTACACGTGAGGAAGGGACGCATGAATGAACAAACAGATGGAGACTAATTCATAGTCTCCGCCCCAATTTCATCATGGGGGACAACAACAGTGAATGGAACAAATATGGAAGGAGCAGTGAAAGAAGGGGGAGAACAGGGAAGAAATAATAGGGAATAGATCGGAGAGCAGGGGATGAGAAAAGAAGCAGAGTGACAGGCGTAGAGAGACAAGACAAGCAATAAGCTATTTGTGTTTTAGGGTGCTCAGACTGTCTCTGTGCTGTTTGTTAGACAGAGGGAGGTATTGTGTGGGTAAACCCCCTAAAAAGATGAGAGGTTCATGACTCAGTCCTGGAGGATGACCATGAAGAGTGACTCACTCCTTCCTCAAATGCACGCCAAAGGTTCCCTCAAACACACCTGCAGCTTTTAATCCTCCCTCCAGCCCAGTGTGCTGTCACTAGACAACAGCATTGACTGGAGCACAGCTGCACCGCAGCAGCACACACAATGCAACAACACAAAGTTGGGCCGACATACTGTAACCATTGGTGGTAAAGGAAGCCAAGTAAAGCTCATATGGATTCATGTTTTTAAGTGAGCATTTGAAACATCAGCTGTGTTGAACCACACCATCATAGCACAGGCCTCGTTCTCCATTTGGGAATGCTGATGGATAATGGATCCCTTGCCTTGGCTGTAGAGGCTTTTCAAAGACTGCTATGGCATTTTGGAAGTGCTGTGCCCAGACCAGGGTATCGGTGCAACCTCGTCCCAGCTTTAGACCTGACTTGGGGGTGAACACTCTTAAGTCAAAACTCTTTCATAAGTTACACCCAACCTAGGAAAAGCAACCCTTGCTGTACAGAAATATCATTGTGTCTGTTGTGCACTATTTGATGTAGTTTGTGTAATGGAAACTATTAAATAAAGAGAGAGGAAAAATGCAGAGATAAATAAATACAAAAGCCTAAGTAATTTTTCAAGAACTTGTATAAATGCTACCATATGTTTGGAAACAGATGAGAGTGATTCTCTCGATTCAACACTTTTCAGAAAGGGGGGAAAAATCAGCACTAAACTTCCTCTGACCTTTGAACTAAAAGTCATAGAAACATTTATACACTGCGAGAGCAAAAACCCGACAGTGATAATAGCACACTGTGCCAGGCAGGCCAAGTCATGTTTCTACGATCCCACATGGGACACTTCAATGTCCAATGTTTTTTTGCTACAGTACAGATGGGTCAATGCTACATATGTATCTTAGTACCTTCCCAACCTATTTCATTGTGTATCAAAGCCTTACACCATTTTGGACTGAAGCCTAATGTAATTCTGCTGTTTAAAGTTCAAGTAAGGTTTGATCAGTAGAGATCAAGTTGTTCACAAGCAGTTTCACTCTGTCCTTGTGCATGTCCATATGTCCTTACTGAACCCGAGCTCCGATGAACAGCAAACTGGTGATTGATCAGACCTGGTAAACTTTGTTGATTTCTGTCAAGATCTGTGTACAATCAAACATTAGGAAAAAAATGAGTTCTTTATAGATCTAAAACCCATTCAAACGAAATCAGTCGAGTAAACACAGTTTGACTGCTTGCTGCGCCAAGCAAGATGGAGCACAGACCTCGGAATACAGTGCATGGGGCGGCAATCATTGCGAATGCTCATGAATTCACAAATAAATAGTGTATCAGGGTTCTGGGTGTATGACCTGCACCAAAGGAATTAATCTATATAGGATGCCTTAACTACATCCATTCTGTCAGGGGCAAGGAGCCCGTTACCTAGACAACAAACAACAACAAAGGGACAACAAGTGTTATCGACAGGGCAAAGTTTTAAATAGAAAATCCCAAAACCTGATGTGTGGCTGGTCTGGACATTTGCTCTCCGCATGTCTTGCAGGGAAGCGAATATGATCAATCACACTACAAACTGTGCAAGGAGATCCAAATCAGGATGGAAGTGGTATTTTACACAGCCACAAATTATTTGAAGGGCCAAGCTGTTTAAGGTCCTCTCTGTTTACACTGCCACAGCACGAGAATGCCTTTACTCACATCAGAAATAGAAGGTACCCATAACAGAATGTGACTTGGGGGAAAGTGAGCAGTAAGAAGAAAATGTGACATTCAATATGGTTGGGGAAAACAAAAGAGGAGAGAACAATGGAAAAGTGCTGTTCTTTTATATTCCTGGCAGCGCCCAGCTGACCACTTCAAAGGCCCCCGCAGTGGGTGCCTGTGCACCATTCTTTATTTAACACATGGCTTTTGCTCAACGAGCTCAACCATCAAGGGATTTAAAGCTAATCTACTAATTATTACTTTTCTTCTTGTAACACTCCATCCATGCATTTTATCACGTTAAATTACTGTTTACACAAAACACCATAGGGACTGGGAGTTAGGTGCATTTGATTTAAGTGAAATCATGACAACAGGGCAAAAAGCAGACAGCATTGTACCTGCAAGTAGTTAAGCTAAATTAGAGAAATTGCATTCATATTTCAGTTTCAACATGACACTAATTATCAGTGAAATATTACAGAACACAGCCTCATTATGAAGTTGATTAAACCATTATAGTACAAAAGTAGGTAGGTGTCGGCTCCAGCAACCAGAATGCTTTGGCTGCTTGTTGGGGAAAAGTAGAGAGATTCTGATCTCCCAAAGAGCTGTTATTAATACAGCTGGACCAGGACTAAGGAATTATACTCTCAGGTTCTCTCTTACGTCTCTTTGTCAATCTGTCACAGGCATCTCCTCTCTCTCAAAAAAAGAAAAATATAATATAATAAAACAAATGCACATACCCACCTACCTGTATAACATAAAGAACACTACATCCAAGTTAAAATTTAAAATGATAATCAAATCAGAAGCCTGTTACATAGTTTAGTTAGTTTAGAACTAACTAAATGTAATGAGTTTACAGATTTTACATAATTTGGCACCCAAAAACACAAATGTATAATGCAGGTATTATTATTCAATATACAAAGAATTTGCTACTTGGGTTGGTAGAGTATGTATTTTTCACTACAGCGAAATCACATTGACTACACATTTCAGTGTAGTACCCCCCCCCCCCACCACCACCACCACCACCCTTTGCTACCATATCCATTTAGCTGAGCAGTGAGAACGCCTCCCCAGCTCACTCCATTGTTAACCAGGACTTGTATCTGCTTGTTCAGCCCTTCTGCATGAGCACTCAGTATATATGTAGTATACCGTATATACTAATGGCATCTCAGAGGGAACGATTACTGATCTCCTTCAGATAGAGGAGAAGAGGAGAGGAGGTGGGGAGCTCAGTTATTTATTATGGTTAGTTTCAAAAACAAACGCATGTGAAGTGTGATTGGTGTAGATTAGTACTAGGGTCTGTTTCACCTCAAACAGAGGGGATAGTTACAGGCCCTTGGAACGCTCCCCAGTTACAAACTATTTACATGTGTCTGTGTACACACACGTGTATGGCAGCTTGTTAAGAGTGTGGTTGTGTGTCTGTGTGTGTGTGTGTGTGTGTGTCTTTACCTGTACGGCAGCAGTGTGATCTGCGACGGGGGCTAGTTGGACGTACTGCACTTGGATGTCGGGGGGAAGCGGGGAGCCTTCTACTGCTGTGGCCCCCCCATCAGCTGATGCCACCGCTATCAGCTGAGCTCCACGCAAAACCTGGGACAGAGAGGGAGGGAGGAAAGGAGAGAGAGAGGGGGAAAGAGAGAGCAGGAAAAAGAACATCAACCATCAGCAACATATTTAGTGCATTATCAACACTAACATCCTCATTTTTCCCCTTCCTATAGCCTCATTTCCCCTGTGTAAATGACAATAGATCTGAATGAAAGCGTCTGCCTCGACCTCAACCAGCCTGCTAGTAGTTTAAAGAGCAACGATCTGGCCAGCGCTGAAATGAACTGCACTCCACTGGAAATAAAAAACAATTTAAAAACAAACAGCAGAAAGCCTCATTTATGTCCTATCTGATGTGTTTATGTTCTTTTATTGATTACAGCCATCAGTGTGTACAAACGCAGTGCCACACACACACACAAACCGAGTAACTTTGTGGCAAGGAAAGAGTCACGCGGTTATATCCGAGTGACGTAAATAAACAGTTCACTCCCGCTTCTCTCACTCCCTTCTCCATCCCTTTCTCTGTTTATACATCAAGTTGGATAGGAACTTTATGGTCCATTCAATTCAATTATATTTTTACGAGTTTTGTTTTCCTGAGCTGCATAACATGATATGCTAGTTAGGCTTGGCTTTATTTGGTTTCAATTCATTCAAGTCACATTGAGAAAAAAAATAAATTTGGCACAGGATGGAGAGAGGGATCGAAGGGGGATCCTAATCTCCCACAATGTTGAACGTCAGCCAGGCGACATGAGAATGCGATGGTTTCAATGCAATAATTACAGAGCAGCACAGAGCAGCGCAGTGCAGCTGGAGTGCTGTTGCGTATTCCTATAGCTTGTTGAGGTTATTCCTATAGATAGGCCACAACCACAAATGCACAGAGGATTGCATGTATGTACATACACTTGTACGAGGACACACACACACACACACGCGCATACGCAGATGCTCTGGGATTTGCAGAGCATTACTGTCTAATTGGATAGCATAACTCGCATGTGACAACAGAGATACAAATCCAACATACAATCATGCTGTCGACACAGACACACAGAAAGACAAATGGAGGGAAACATTCACTCAGCTGTGTGCCTGTGCCGGCTCATTTTATTCACACAGAGGTCAGAGACCACTCTGGTAAGTGTGGCTCAAGGCTCTCCAGAAATAAGTTGAAGTTTCTCACAGGAGTTAGGCATTGCTGGTTTGAAATGAAGCCATGCCAACACTTAATGACAGCATGTTCCCATTTATGATTCTCTCACAGTTTCATGGCTCTGTCTCTGAACACAGGCCTCTCCTCTTCCTCTTCCAGTGTCTCCTGTCTAGCGGGTTTCATGTGTGTCCTGTCTCTGTGTGCGTCAATGTATTTTGTGCGCTTCCTCTGCCTTGTGATGTGAGGTCTCCGTCTTCAGCTCAGTCTCCTTCCAGCTCCGGTACAGGCTGGGACCGGCTGGGGACATGCCCAACAGACACTCAGAATTTGAGGGAGAATATGCAAGCCTGCAGAAAAACCCAAACCTCATAAACCTCAATTACAGATGATGTTTGTTGCCCCCTAACCCTTCCAATTCCTGAGTCCCAAACTCCCTCCCAACCTCCAGTCCGGCCTTGGCTTTGAAGTTCTGAGTCAGTGACGAGCCCCAAGAGTTCAGTTAACCCCCCAGTACCCACCGGCTTGCCTTGTCATCTACGAGACTTCGCCAGTTTCACCACAGAATGTGCCGCCTCAGCACCATAATGCACCAGGCCGAGCCGGCCCGATGGAAGACATTAGTACAGGCTGTCTCCCTGACTCACCCGATCAGACAACCAGCAGATGTCAAGCTCAGACATGGATAATAGTTGGGTGAGCTACAGTCTCAATGTGCAGGAGGACTGCAGGACCTGGGACAAATGAATCATAGCGTTGATGACCCATGAACACATTCACTGATCAATGGGAACATTAGCCTGGATGATTACAACAGTCATCAGACAGCGAAGGCGCACACACATACTTGAAATACACGCTCCTTGCCTCAAAAACAAACAACCCATGCCAACAGCGCCCAGTCGGAGGTCAGCTCATTGAGAACAGTGAGAACCCAGATGGATGCACAACCAGCTGTGTAAGTGTTTCTTCATAGGAAGCATCCATAGAGATACATCCTCTTCTCCTCTCTCGATCACACTGTTCTCTTATTAAGGATGATAAATAGCTTGTGCCAAGTGTGTGTGTGTGTGTGTGTGTGTGTGTAAACTTGCAGGCATGACAGTTTGTCTGTACGGTCCAACTGCCAACTGGTGTATCTAAATGAGTGATTAGTGAGGTTCGAAGGATGCTATGGTTGACACTCGAGACAGTAAACACTTGTCTCATTCAATTAGATTCTGAACCTCCATTTGAGAGCAGTTTGCATTCTCAGCTGTGTGGAGCAGCACACAGAGGCACACGGAGGCATTTACAGAGTTGGAACGGTGTGTGAGATCTCTGCAGCGATTACACAGGAACTTCCCTGGTCTACATCCTGTCCCACGCCTCGCTTTTTCAGAGCAACTCATCTTTACTATCGGGGCCTGATACTGTTACACTTGGCCTGAAAGTGAGTCCATCAAAAACATTCAGAACCCAAATCTACACTCAAGAGACACGTCCACTAAACACAAACTAAATAGTTTGCTTGGAGGATACAAGTTGCCACTTTTTTTTTTGTATATTTTATTATTTCCTTCTAAAATAAATCATTGATCAACTCTGTATGATCACCTTAAGAATGCATTGATATGTTTGGCCACCAATTAAGATATGTTTGGCCACCAAATTATAGCAGGGAAAAGTGAGTTACAGATTCTAATTTGTAATGATAATTAATTCAAACAATGGGATTTGACAACTTTGTATCATTATGAAACTGGATGGCAACAATGCAACAAAGGGAATCACAAAAATGGAACTAGGAAAGGTTATATGGAGATAATTTATGTATCTTGCAGATTAGGTGGTATCAATACATGTTGTCTATTGTGGTTAAAATGTAAACAAATCAAGGCATACCTATGGAGAATTTGGGACTTCTCAGTATATGTTTAATAGGAAATAATGCATTATACAACTGGAGAAGCCACTAAGAGGGCCTTCTTTGAGCAGATGAATTCTCCCACACTGGGCAAACTTTACAATTTCGCCTTGATTGCTTAACTGCATCAGCTTTCAACTAAGAGCTGAGATGACCGACTTTAAAATGCAGCCTAATATATTAGATTTGACATAGTGAGCTCAATTTGTCAGAACAGGGCCAGTGAGTGGATCTTTACTGCATTAGGTACTGTTGACCTCCAGGTTTTAGGGATTGGAGCCCTTAAATAATCAGCGTTGGCTGGCTGGCCACCCCCATGCTGGAGGGCCACAGAGCAGAGAAGACAAGCAGGATTAAAGGTCTATGTTACAAAAGAGCAGTACTCGCCCCTGACAGACAGAGCTGGAGCGAAGAACGCTGAACAATCAAGAGAATCTTAAATTCTCTGCAGGCTTTGCTAGTTGCTATGGCCTTCTGAAAAAAAGAAAGAAAAAAAATAAATCTTTTGCTGATGCCGTAATGCTTTCAGCAGTAATGGATCCAGGATACTAAAGAAATACAGCAACGGGAGAGGGAAGACACAAAACTGAAAAACAACAGCAGCCTAATGCAGAAAACATTCATGATTCCCAGATTGAAAGACAATAACCAACTGCATAAACAAGGATTTTTACCCAGCCCTCAATTCTCTGTCTGAGCACTTTAGAACAAACTTGTTCTCCTTTCACTTCATATGTAACTAGTTAAAATTGAATGATGAGGGATAGAACAAAATAAGGGTTGTTCAGAAACAAGAGTGGCTTTGGATTCCTATCTCATGCAATCCCTATTAGCTATAATCTGTCAGTAATGTGTACAACTGCATCAGAATCTCCTTCAATCAAAAGCATCTTTTTCCCCCCACCATGCACACACTTGGTACAGCTTGGCATCGTTTCCCAGCCTCAAAGGAGGTCTCTTAAACTCAGCTGTGCATCGGCTGATGCTATGAGTCACCCGCTCAATGTGTGTGTGTGTGTGTGTGTGTTTTAAAGAATTTGCTTCACCCTTGTCTTCACTGAAGTCCACTGGGATCCCCCATAATACACCCCCCACTTCTAGACAAAAAAAATCCATATATACAAGCCGTTTTTCTGTGCTTTAATAAAAAGAAAAAAGAGGCACACAAATCTGGTTCCTATCATTCCCAATGGAATACCTCCTCTCCTTTCAGATCTTAAAAAAAAAAGAAAAAAAAGAAAAAAAAAGCAGGGAAATGAAAAAAGAAACATTTGGACTTTGGAGTAGCTGGAACTTCCTCCCTGCTTCACAGCCGTCAACAACATCTGCAACTGCAGCCCTCCTGAGCCTGGACAGATGTCCAGGCTGAACCACTAGCACAGAGGGTGGGGACTAAGAGCTGGCTGCAACTCGGCTGTAAAGATGCCCATTGACACACTGGTGTTTTCAGTCCTTGATTTGCCTTCAGTAGACTGGGAAATGATGAACACACTGGCCTAATATCAATGTCTCACTGCAGCCATCAACTCCCCCAGTTATGTCTTACATTTTACCTCTAAGGTCTATTCTCTTTTCAGCTGGGCCTCAGCTCACAACATGATTTAATGTACAATAGTGAGTTTGTAATACGGATCACAGAATGTCAGAAATTAAGCTGAACTAGAAGCCAAACAGTCTTTGGCTGAACAAGTTTAAGGTAGGATACTTGATTCCTCCTTAATATGAGGAATAGTGTTTTGTTACTCTGGCATATGACTGTGATATTGATTTGTGAATTCTGTCACTCATTTGCAGTTGTATGTCTACGATAATGATAACTGATATTACCATGCATTAGTCATATAACCATCTGCTCTCTACCTGATACTGCTTCAACTGCAAACACCACATTGTTATAAATCTGCATCAGTCCTGCAGGAACCCTGACCCTCCTAACCTAGCCTGCTGCTTCCCATCTCCACCCACACCATGACACTATTTCTACACCAGAGCTCAACACCTGCATTCAATCAAACCCTCCCTTGCACCTTTGCACCGCAACTCCCACCAGCAGACTGGGAGTCAGATTCAGACGGAGCTGAGAGAGGTTTTATGACAAAACCACCATGACTTCAATTCTGATCCAGAACCAGCAAATCAAAAGAGGACTGATGACAAAAATAACAGCCGTAATTAAGAGTTAGGCCCTGAAAACGAAAAGGAAGAAAACTCCAGCAAACACTTTTCTGTTCTCTAGCACAAATCCAAACTTGGCCTGCCCGATCGACAGAGGCATTTTTACAATGTCGGTAAATTTCACTATTTGATGGAGCAAGATGATATGATATACACAGGTTGTAAAACTAACACAAAATATCACACCGCAAAAAATATCCATCTTGACGAGTCATTTAATCTAGTGCTGAGCCAGTCAAAAAAATAAATAAAACAGTGAAAAAAATCTGCCAATGGGGTGAGATAAGTTCACTTGTTCTAATGCAAATTGATGAAGATCAAGAATTTTCCTGAATCAAGCATAATTTTCCTAAAACTAGTGGAGTGATCCGTCTTATTTTTTGTTTTGTTTCCAGCTAGTGAAACAACTCAAACTTCAAGAAAATGCTGCAGTACACCCAAACCTCCAAATGACCCCTCTTGAAGAGAAGTCAAGGGGTCCCGGCCACACATGCACCCGGCGCGTTTGATGCACAGCAGTCAAGAATGCAACAGTCCAAGCTCAATTCTCATATCTGCCATGAAAGACATCTGTCATCTTATATCACCATTACATTACATGACATCATTTAGCAGACGCTTTTGTCCAAAGCGACTTACAATAAGTACATTTTGTCAACAGTAGTGAAACCAACTGTGCATCACAGTCTTCATCAGCTAAGACTTTTAATAGGAATAAGTAGTATTCGTTGAGCTTTTTTTTTTTTTTTTTTAAGTTTAAGAAGGGTAAGAAGGGTAAGAAGGGTAAGAAGATAGGTACATTACAATACCATGTAACCCGCTAGTCTGTAAGTCATTGAGGCATCACATCTGTCAGATCCAATCATCTTTATTGCTACTTATACGACTGCCAGCATCAGTAAAAGAGGAAACAAATGAGAACATTCAGAGGACTCTCTTCGTCACGCTTGTTTGCGTCAACATCCATATCTGTCTCGTCTCCTCTCCTCTCTGGCCCTGTTCCTGTAAAATTATGTCAATGGATGTCTAGATGGTTACTTCAGTAGCTGACCCTGGACTGGGAGGGGAGGGGAGGGGAGGGAGGGGGGTGAATTTCTCTGCGGGGGATGAATAAACTATCACAGTATAGATGGCCCTTGTCTGAATCCTGCTGGAGGTGAAACTGATGGAGCGATAGAGTGCTGTGGGTCTGGGACTGATGAGGTAGAGCTGCGCTGATGGTGAGTCACAGTGAAATACATCTGAGACATCTGGTCCTTCTTACTCACACAGCCAATGACCCTGAGCTCTGCCCACAAAGACAAAAGAACACACCACTGGGGGTGCCCTCCTCTGTACTACTCTGAAACGACTTACACACACATACACATTCAGAGCTAAGGATTCCCCGATCTATGACCCTTTATCTCCAGGCCATGATGCCACAAGGACACAAAGCAGACCACTGCTCTTTTGAAACAGGATCCACCGCCGCTAGACCTCTAAATCCTACACTGCTTACGTACATTCCACATACACTAAACATTGGTCATAAAACATCTTGTTTGTATCTCTCTTTCATGCCCTCTCCCACTCCCTCATTTTTATCCTCCCTTTTTCGCTCTGGATCACAGGATTCTCAACAACCCCTCACACACTAGAAACAACATTCTTGAGCAGAGAGAGAAATAGGACAATTGAATAACTCGGGCTACGGGCCAGCAGTTTGGTTCCAGAGCAAATCACACCCTAATTCTGTGAAGTTAACCCTACAGACTGTTCAACCATCTGCTTTGTGTGTAGAACATGACAAATCAAGAGACACTGACCTAAGGCGCCAGACCTTACCGGAGCTAACTCACCACAGGCATAAAAGGAACTGATGTCTCTGGCAGCAGTCACACATACACACACAGACAACATTGTGAGTTCACACAGACTGCCAGTACAGCATGAGTTCAGATCAAAACAACTAAAAGATCCACACTGTGCATCGAAGCTGTCTTTTCCTTTGCCTCTAATTAATTTGTTCCCCCTTCATCTCTTCTTCTCCCTCAAGCACTTCTCTGCTTTAGTTTCATATTCATCCTTAATTTCTCCCTTTTTGGCTCCCTTTTTCTCATCCTCTCCCTCACCGACCCACCTCCCTCTCCCTCCCTCCACTCCTCCTCCAACTCCTGTATACCCCCTCTACTTCCCCTGGTTCTGGTCTGGTTCTGTGTTTACAGGTCTTGGCAGCGTGGCCGGAGGGACCAGTGCTGAGCTGGACCCTGTGTTCTGTGACCCAGTTCCCACACTGACCCTGAACAAAGCAGCTCAGGAGGCTCCAACAGATGCGACGCAACATGTGCTGACAGGAAGGGAATGCAGAGGCTCAGCTGGGGTGGTGGGGTGGTGTGTGTGTGGGGGGGGGGGGGTTGGGGGTGGGAGCCAAAAGAAAAGTGGATCAGAACCGTTTAGACTCTTGACAGTCACTTCTGAAGCCCCCAATGGGCGGCGGGCTGGTCCAGCATCAGTCAGTGACGCAGGCTTGGATGACAGGGTCAGTAAATTTGGTAGAGATGTTTATGGCTGTCCCTTGAGAAGAGATGTTTTGGATTTCAGACTGAGACAGCAGGGTTTTAGAGTTGTCTGACAGTATGAACTCTGCAAGAACTAACTGACACTGTGAACTCAGTGAGCAGTGCATGTGCTGCCCTTCTATAGTTTTTTAAGATAATTAAATCATTGTATGCATTTTTTTGATTGTACAGATATATAGTAGCCCGTTGCAGGTGCATTGTATGTGCTTTAGCCAGCTAAACTACCAGGAGGCACCCACTTCTATAGTTTTATGTGGCACCTGGTACCATGTGTTTGTTATTTACCAGTAACAGAGTGTGTGTGTGTGCCCGCACACAGGAGTGAGAAATTGCAGTCTGATTCACATATTGACTCGTCTCAGTTTTCACTCAAGAACGGCATAAAAACTTCTCTTCTGGACAGGCTCTCCTTTTTGGCCCTCCTCTCTCCATCTTTTCCTTTTTCTCCCCTCCTCCTCATCAGTCGCTCCTTTCATCTCCCAATCCTCCATTTGGTCTGCATCAGTGCAGGGTTAGATCACAGCAGAGAGAGAGAGAGAAGGGCACTAGATAAGAGGCATGACAGACGGGGAGTGCAGTAAAAGACTCGTTATTTTATAGTTTCACAGGCTTGCCTTCTCTTTCGTCAGCATGAAAGGGTTTTTATGGGATAGCAGAGATCTTTGGATCTAGCTTTGCCCAGACTTTCAGCTGGCACAGTGGCGCAAACTTCAGGGCTAAGCTGGCATAGAATAACATAGAAGCGGATACACAAACATCTGCAGCTAAACTAAACACATCTGATCTGTACACAAGCGCACAGACACACAAAGTGAGTAGTAAGTAGAGCACTGTGCTGCTCATAGCAAGCAGTAAATCTCCAGTGGCAATGCAGAGCAGGATGGGTGGAGAGAGGGCAGATAGAGGGGTCAGTCTGCAGCCTTCACAACATTTTAACACTGCCTGTCTCCCCAACTACAGAGAAACCTCCATTCCTGCTGCCAATAAACCTGGAGAAGGGTTCTGACCCCATTATCCTTTAACTAGCCCCCAAATCCTTTGACTGGAGGTCACTTCTTTCCCACTGAAGAACCTTCTAGTCCCTTGCAGAGCATTATGCAACAATAAGCAGTACTAGCTTACCCACCGGATGCCAAGATACACTCAAAACACACACACAGACGGACACGTGCACACGCAAACGCCTGCCCCACCATCCTAACCCCACACCGCCAGGGGGCCACCCAGCAGCTGTGAGCGGAGGACGGAAGAGGAAATGAGATGAGCTGAGGGAAGCACCCACCTGCTGCCAGAGCGGAGCGTCTATCTATAGCACAGGGAGATGAAAAGAAGACAGAAGGGAGAGGGAGGAGAAAGGGAGATGATCCCAGAGAGAGGGAGAGAGAGCTGTGAAGGGAGGAGATATGGCAGTGTTCCACTATGATGTACAGCGTAGGCTAGGTTACACCAACATAGCCTCAGCACTATCCCACCAGATTAGAACAACAATGACATCACACATAGTCGTCTTGGATGTAGGCCTCTCTGTAAACAGACAAATTAGACATGTAGGAAAACACATATCGGGATTAAGGCTGATCTCTAATGTCTTTGCCTGATGGTTTTAACAAATGCTGGCCCATTATACAGTATATACTGTTACATATACTACACACATACTATGTAACAGTATATGACTAATCAGCACACGATAAAAACACAATATGTGTCATTAATATGCGACCATATCTGGTCAAACTGATACATCTCCTTCAATAACTGCTATTACTAATATTATACTTGGTTGGGTCCTGTTTCCCTTGAGTGTCTCTGATCTTTCTGGGATTCATCAGTTTTAAGACTTGGCCTAATCCCTCTCATATGAACAATGCTGACAGTCCGCTAGAGCCACTCCTAACTCCCTCCATGGGAATATACAAGCAAAGAGATGCTGCCATTGAGAGGTAAGGGGGGTGTGTGTGTGAGAGAGTGAGTGTGAGAGAGTGTGTGCGTGTGTATGTGTGTGTGTGTGAAAAGCTAGACCTGGAACATGAGGTTAGAAGAATAAGTCATTGTGTGTTTGTTTTGGCACTGGACTCGTATCATTTTACAGACACAATCAAACTATGAGCTAAAAAGAAAGAGAAAATAAAGGGGCTTTTTATTGGACAAGGCTCCCAGACACTGCCAAGGGAATAGAGGCCTTTGAGCAGTTCCTGGTTCTTACATACTGGGACACTGTGGTGCTCTGAGAGGAACTAAGGCCTACACACATCCCACACTGCAGTTGGAAAAATTGACTTGGTGTACACTGTCATTTGTGAGTGCATGTGGTGTACGGTATGACATCAACACCGTACAGCATGGTTAACCCGGATAGAAATTATCTAAAACTACATAATATATACAAAAAAACGTTTATGCACTCTATGAACCGAGTTGTACAACTGCTGCATATCTTGTGTTGTGGCACAAAATCTGAACCAGAATTTGGCCAAAACCTGTGCCAAGATCCTAGAGAGAGACAGAAAGGAATGCTGCCGTCAGGCTCGGTGAGCAAGGGCATCTGAGGACACAAGTATGTGTGTGTGTGTGTGTGTGTGTGTGTGTGTGTGTGTGTGTGTGTGTGTGTGTGTGTGCGTGTGCGTGTGTGTGTATGCGAGAAGAGGAGAACGAGGATGTGGGGTGACTACCTCATAATCAATTGAAAACACATATCCAGCCAAACAGCAATAAAACAATACAAACAACAAAACAACTCATATAAAGCAGATGCATTCACACACCGCAAATACACACACGCACACAGCTTATGGCGCCTAGAACATATGAGCGAATTGGATTATTGAGATCTTAATCATGATTATAAAAAGAACAACAGAGCAGCTGACTACACATGGGAGCCACTGTGGTTCCAGGGTTTGATTGGAGTAGACAGTGGGTTGGCTACTAACTCTTTCTTCATCCCAAATTTTGAAGCATTAAGTAGAGAGGGTGCTGATTATCTGAGTTGTCAAGAATAGCCTCCATTGGCAGTTCAGGAGTAAAACAATCCCTCTATTGGCCCTTACATAAAAACACCTGTCCTAATAGAATAACGCAAAACAGTTTAACCACCAGACAGGGGAGCGTGAGAAAGAGCTTCCTCCCCTAAAGCCTTGCTTCTAGACGAACATGATGAAATCATGAATATGAAATAATGTGCCGGTCTTTGTGCGCCCATATGTGACCTACAATGGTCACACACAGGCCTGCTCTGCTTTGATCGAGACTCCCTTGGATCCCAGAGGCAAGAACAGAGAAACAGGAAGAGCCCTGGGTCCAAAACATCCAACAAAGAGGGGAGAGGAATGAAGAAAGACATAGACACTGGGAAGACACAAAGAACTGGAAAAGTCTATGTGTGTCTGTGCATGTGGTTGTGTGGATGCGTGCACGCGAGTGTGTTTGACCGTGTGTGAGACCGTGTTTGTGAGTGTGCGTGCATGTGTGCATGAGAATGAATGAAAGGGAGACGGCTTTGCATAGAGAGGGATTTTTTCCCTTGGAGGACGGAAACAGGAATGGATGAGGGGACAGGGCTGATGGAGCGCTGCCTGTCCATATCCCTGCATGTCTGTCGGATCAGCAGAACAAACAGCCAGCTCAGACAGTCCAGAGGCTATGGAGCGCTGATGGAGCTCCATCAGACAAGAGTCAGCTGTGGAAGATCTGACGAGGACGACTTTATAAAGCTGACAAAGGCCTGATGACCGGTCGTTTTTATACCACAAAACCACACATATTTACCACTAATGTTATCCAGTCTTTATTTGTTAAGTGAGTACCAGTATTTGCAATTTATGCACAAAATCATGAAAAGTGCTGAAAAGACAGGACCGCGGTTTATCATGTGGAGCATGGTGTAATTAGTGTATTACTTAGAACTCATGTTTAGTGTGTGTGTGTGTGTGTGTGTGTGTGTGTGTGTGTGTGTGTGTGTGTGTGTGCTCTTACCTGTCCGTCCTGTCCAACATGCACCTGGTGGATCTGGAGGTTTCCCTGCAAGATAGAGGAGACCAAAGTCATGACAGCCTGATGACATATCATACACACACAGACATTTCAATCATCTGTCTATTTTCACATCACAATCAAAATGAAGGGGTTGAAAACACCTTACTTGTGCAACGTCAAACATGTATTAAAGCTTCAAACGCGCCTAAATAAACATCACAGCATAATGAGCAGGTGAACATATATAGCCTGTAAACATGCAGAATATGCAAGGCGTTTTGAGTTCAGTGCAAAGCATTTTGACATTGCACAAGTAAGCTGCTTCCAATCCCTTTATTTTGATTATATTGTAAATTATATTATTATACTGTTTTTTGACGTGGAACATCACACCAGGAAACAGGAGGCATATAAAAGACACTTTCTTGCCCACTGCATTTCCTTCCTTCTGGCCATACCTGTGTAGGCTACTGAGTATGAAGAGCATTTTGCACATCTAACCTAGCAACAAGGTGAAATTAAAAACTTCAGCCCATCTCTAAAATAAAACCCTCCTGGACCTCATCAGCAACATGTGGCATGACAGTGGCAATATCCGAAAAACATGCCAGTGTTGTAGTTGGAGAATTCTGAGCATGCATGGTTTGACAGAAGAGTGTTTACACATCATTACAAAGAATTGGAAAGTAGATGCAATGTCCTTGGATATACGTCAACTATTCTGTCATTTCTGGCTACATTTAGACCCCTGTAAACAAAAACAGAAACACACTCGCACAGACACACGCACATCCCATTCCCAGTCCCATCAAGCACAATGACCACCGTAAATACTCTGCACACCCACATCGACAATTACAAGACCACATGAGAGAGGACATCATATAAGCCCTATTTAGCCTACCCCAACGTTCAGCTGTTTTCTCTTCCTAATTGTATTTCATGTATATATCCAGTGCTGTCTGAGCTGCCATATGGACAGGGAGCAGTGTAATCTCTCAAATAGCTCATTTCCTTTTCAGGCACGCTAAAACCAATGTCTTTGATGAGAGGGGCCCTTTCCTAATGAAAACACACTCTGTGAGTGGCAGTTGGGAGAAGTGGGATTTTGTTGCTAAGCTTTGAACTCCAAAAAACAAACAATATCATGGAGTAGGAAGGAGAGAAGAGAAGAAAAAAAAACTTTTCTGGGCTCAGCCACAAAGAGCAGGAAAGGCTTTAGAGCTTTTCTGCCTCCAATTCACTCTGTCTCTCTCACTCAATCGTGCATTTCTTCCTCTCAGTGTGCTTTTACTACATCTGAATAGGAAATGAGAAAAACACTTGGTCAAGGTGTCAATTGCTTTTGCATAAATGTCATGCTCTTGTGCATGTGTGGCACACGTCATGTGCAGTGTGTACTACAGTATGTGATTGCATGTGTATGTGTGCACATACTGGCGCCTTGAAATAAATCTCTCTCTCCCCCACATCCTTTTAAAATCATTAACAATGATGCTGATGCAGAAATTCCTCTCAGGCACTTGGTGTGGTTTTCAGTTCGATTCTGATTTCAGCGAGCAGGCCGGCTGATGTGTGTGCATGCGATCTAGCGGGGGACATGAGACATCTGGGCATTATGTGGAAACAAAAGTCATAACCCATGCATAAGCAGGCAGATATATAAACAGTGAGGCGCTTTAATATGGAACATCTGCTTGTGCTAAAATTCCCTAATGACTTAAATGCTGTCAGCTATTACTCGGGTGCATTTTGCTTCACTGGAATGGCCGTCCAGACAGGCTGATAGAAACATATAGGGCCAAAACGACAGATGAAGGCAGATTAATGCTTCCCAACAAAATTATTGGTCAAACCAAAAATAACAGTTTGCTCGATTCAATTGTTCTTTTCTTTTTTTCTTTGTGGGGTAAGTTAGCTCGTAGTCTACGGGATGTGCAGCTTGTGCAATCAATCACTGGGAAATGGGTGTAGTTAAAGAATAAAATGGCCCTTCTTCCACACAGCTGAATGGGGGTCCACCCCAGTTTTCTGAGGAAACACTCGGCAGGATTTCAAGGCAACAGAGAACCCCGCCACGGGATAGTTTGGTAGAACTGTACTCTGGATGACGGTCGTTCTTGTTGTGCACTGGGCTTTGCAATGAGTCAGTTTCTGTCTGCATGAAATTGTGTCCCTTTGCTGTTGATTGTTTTATGTTGAAATGTTTAAGTCATATTCAAAGGTTTTTTGAATCCACAGAGAAAGTAGCAGAAGGGTGGGAGACAATATCTTTACTGAATTCATTCATTTAAAACTATCCATTTATTTGTCAGATAAAAAAAAAAATTTATTTATCTTGGCAGGAAGGGCAAGCCATGGTGTACCAGGTCTTATCATCGCATATTTCATGAATTCTTTTGAATTCCTTAGTGGGATGTGTGAAGTCACATAAAGCATTATAAATATCGTTAAAGGTTTGAACTGAAAGTGCTTTATTTCAGATGGCAACCAACTAGAGTGCACTGACTGAATAGACAGGCTCAAAGAGATGTGAATCAGAGGTGTGAAGTGGCTGGCCAGTCACCAAGAATAATGGCCGTCATTCGCCAGGAGGAAGGTGAAAAAGTTACACAAAAATGTGTGTTGAGCAGACGTCCAAAACGACATACTGAACTCCCCAGACAAAACTAGTTAATGTTCGTTTCCCCCCCCAACGACCCACTTCTCTCTGAAGTGAGTTCCCTGTAACAGTCCGATTTATTTTGGAGAAAATTACTTCTGAGTTGCTTGCTAAGAAAGGGAATTTAAAATACCAAGAAGCATGACTCAAGTAAAGGAGTGGTTGATTTTTTTTCTCTTTTCTTCTCTCTCTCTCTCAACCTCACACACACACGCACATACACACACACACACACACACTTGCCTCACTGTCCTGTGTGATCTGCACCTCCTCTCCTTGTGGCACCTGGGCAATGTGCAGCTGACCCTGTGGAATCTGAGGGACAGACATGAAGAATGAGAGAGAGCTGAAGAGAGAAAGATTAAACAAACATGATCAATAACTGAAGAAATTCAAAAATGCTGCGAAGGCATCTTTTCCCAATGCAGCTCAACACAACATAATTCTGCCATACTGTGTGCATGCTTTTGCTTTCTAATTCTCTGTGTGTGTGTGTGTGTGTGTGTACATTTTTGTGCTATAGGGCTCCATCACTAAAATGATAATCCTGATTATTTTGCTAGATCATATTGTGATTACGATTATTTATCATTATTATTAGATGAGATTATTTATTTTTCTACACTTTTGCAGTTATCTTATATAATCATGACTATTTTCAACTACAGTGGACAAATTAAATTAAATGTTTCAATACTATAAATATACAAATCCAATGAGAAAGTGTGGGTAGCTGTGATACACGATTATAAATAATTAACTGAGCAGCCCTAGTGTGCTACATGCAATCTGGCAACAACACCACACAAATTTAGTTTAGTAGTCTCCGACTCAATCATTAGACGCTGGTCCCAGCCCTATGGAGCGCTGCCAGAGAGTGTGCTTGATTTCCACTGCTGTATTTGCAGCGCTCATAAATTTCAGGCTCAGCTGCACCCTTTAATACTCTGCAGAATATCAGGAGGGTAATAACTGCACAGTGAGCTCCTGACAATGATTCACTCCCACTCTTCTACCTTCTCCCTAACTTTTCTTCCTGTCTGCACGCCTTCCATCTTTTAAGCCTGTTCCTTCCTTTTTCAGACGAGTCACCCATCATCAGTCACCGGCCTTGACACCCATGCATCACGCAGCGAGCTAATGACAGCAGAAATAATTCAACACTGTTATGTACAAGATAGCTTAGTAGCATTGTCAGCACTCATCACATGTGGTGCGGGGCCTGAAGGCACCAATCAGCAGAGGGAAAACCTCACAGCAGAATCATAAAGACTGTTCTGTTCTGCACACAGTACAATCAGATAAGTGTAATAATCACAATTACTTATTTCGGTTGATAATGCAATTGTAGCACTATGACAAGATAATCAAAATTTATTTCCTTGTGAATCCCCCCTCATGACGTATTCTCTGCCTCGCGGCCTGTGTGTATCCGTCGTTGGCTGTTTGAATATACAGCAAAACTGAGAAGGAATCAAGCTGCTTTCACTCAATTAGCAACAGAAAGCTCCGTGGTGAACTTTGCACTGAGATCTGACATTTTAAAGACTGATTTGAACAATTCCTGCAAACACAGTGCAGCTTTATAATACTTTGATACAGAGGCCGTCAACGGGCTGCAAAGATGAGTCCAGCGATAGGCTCCTCTTATCAGTGTTGGAGCCAAAAGCAAGTCTTTTGTGTGACTTCTGGGTGCAGGAAAGACAAGCCCTGATAGACCCAGTCACTTCCTGTTGTACAGCCCACCCATAATGCTGTAGTGGGCCTGGTTGTGACCTCTGACCCTAGCAGCTGTACGATGTCGTCCAATCCCTGAGCATGGGCCACTCCTTCATTGACATAGGCTGCACTATCTTTCTGCGGAATGCTGTATGTGTCTCCGCGGTGGGTGGCGTGATCGACCCCCATGCACTATAAACCCCACTCTATGGGACCCTCATATGACAGCAGCATAAAAACAAGAGGACAATTAACAGTGAAAGAACAAAAAAATCATAGAGACATTAAAGAAGATAATTACAAGATAAAGGGAGGATAAAGCGTGGTGCCCTTACAGTGCCACGATACTTTATTGAGCATTTGCCTGGAAATTAAAAGTGTTTTCTTATGGATAGGTCATCAGAGAAAGATCAACGGATAAAGGGGCAGCCACTCACCACCTGGACCTGTCCATCCTCACCAATACGGTGGATCTGGACCTGCTGATTGGCTAGGGCGTAGTGCAAGGTCTGCTGGGTAGCAGTCTCGATGTGAGCCGTTTCTCCTCCGATGCCTCCCTCTGGTTAGGAGGACAAACAATACAGTCAGAAGTGTGTTCATGTGTACAGTGCAACTTTGTCAGGAATACACTACAACTAATTCCAGTGCACATACATAAGAAATATGGATGAGGTTTATGAGATACTGTACAGACAGACACACATGCCTACACACACACACACACACACACACACACACGCATCATCATGCAAGGAGCCATAGCAACCTCCTGTAAAAACTTGGCTAATTCCCAGGCCATCTGCTAGACGATGGCGTGTTTATACTTTATCAAATGTGCCTAAATACACAACAAGGACTCTCCAGCTAGCCATCCAAACACACTCATGGTCTAGCGGCCAAACACAAACTCCTGGCCTCAGTCTAAACACCCAATATCACACCAGCAGCCTGAAACCTGGGCCAATCACCCACCGCAGTTCCACACCACCCCAGAGACGTCAAGACACCCTGTCAGCAGTCAAAGACGATACTGACAGGCACCTCACCGAGTCTACACCACACCCCACAAAATAAACAATATCACACCTTCTCTTGTTAGATGTCAAAATGCATGGCAATAAAAAGACCATTTGGGAGAGATGTGGATTGAAAGGATTCAAGGTCACTTCTTGTAACAGAGCTTCCCACAGCTACGATACTGAGAAAGGCTGTCTGACTGCCATTTGAGAGCTTGAAAAAGACAAGCAATGTGGCCTAAACTGACATAAAATACACAGCACACGTGTACGCCTCAAACATCTTGCTGTGTTATGTTGCTTTGAAAGTAAGGCCCTGTCTCCCATCTTTCACCATTGCTGCTATGTACTGTATTATGTAAATAATCCTCAATACTTTTTCCCAGAGAGGGAAGCAAGAGCCAGGTGGCTCATGGAGTTTTGATCTGAGCTCTCTTTGCTGGTTCACTGATAAATAATGGGTTTAAAAGCGCAAGAGTTGCCTCTTTCCGGTCCATTATCATGTCATCTGATTAAGAGGGGAGTGATTGTTTTGGTGCGTGTGTGTGTGTGTGTGTGTGTGTGTGTGTGCGTGTGTGTTGCGTGTGTGCACACCATCTGAACTAGTGTTTGTGTTGTACACTCTGTGGTGTGTGTGGCCTGAGAGAGAAGGGCCTGACAGTCCACCCCTGGTGTGTGCTCACAGGATATTTGGGTTTCCCCTGCAGTCTTATTCTCCCTGGTCAGAGGTGAGGGGTGATGGCTCTCAGGGAGGGAAGGACAGCAGGCATTGTTGTGTGCAGATTACAACCATCTGCAGCAATAAGCACTGCATCTGCACTTGGGCTCAGGTCGTGACATAGCTTTCGAATAGCTGCAGAAGTGAGTGAAGACCTGTGTAACTGAATTGTGCGTGTTTGTCTGTTGACTACTTCTATACAGGCTTTTTCCTCCATAGTGCGACTTTTGGCGGCTGCCAAAGCCAAAGCCAAAGCCAAAGCCTTTAACACCAAAGTTGAAAAAATTTGAACTCTGCACCAACTGAACGAAGCAAAGAAGCTTCATAACTGGAAGCGAACTCTGGTCACATGCTGCTCCATCGAAATGGACAAAAGACAAACTAAATTTCACAGTGCTATAACGGGCCTTTGATCAGAAGAAATAGTTGCTGGTATTTATGACTGTTCTGCTTGCTTGGCTAAAAAACACAACCGCTGCCAACTTGCCGACACTGTTAGTAGATTTAGACTTTTCAGACCACCTTAGCAACTTTATTTCCCAAAAGTGTCTTGCTACTTTTTCAGACCATGAGGATAAATGTTAGTGTACTGACTGCCAAAGCATTTGGTAACAACTTCAAGGTGCCAAAAAGGTCTTAAAATGTTTTGAATTTGATTACCAAAATTCAAGAAGTCCTTGAATACTGTTAAATACAGCCATTATGGCTTGAACTCTGTTTTAGAGGTCTTAAAAGTGTTGCAATATTTTCCTAGTGAGAAATCAGCCCAGTCATGCAGACCTGTACTCTGATAGGAAACCATCTTTTATTTATTTTCTTGTTTATTTCAGTGACAAAATTGGTCTTATATCTCATTCTAACTTTAAACAAGAGGTCCTTGAGCTGCTTAATGTCCGCCATAATCACCATGATATATTAAACATAACCAGTTATGCTAATGAGAACATTAATTAAGCCAATTAACAGAATAATTAGCAAAATGTGAAGACTTCACATAACAAATGAGTGCTATTAATATGAAATCCATATTGTAAAAGCATTAAGGAGTTATAGTAGTTCAAAGAAAAACAGTCTTCCTCATTAATATGCAAATTTAAGCAGTAACGTGCACCAAAATCTAATCGGATCATCTCCTCTATAGCGGGAACCTGTGGTGTATGTATGAAGTTTCTATCATGTATTGTTCTTGAGCTACTGTGTTCATAAGAATGTGTCTATACACAGACAGGCACACAGACAGACACACAGACAGACACACAGACGCCACCATGACAACATAATATCCTGCATATGCAACATAAAAAGTTAAAAAGATCTAGAGATGCCTTATATTTAACTTGATGAAACTTGCAGACAACTTTAATTTGATACAGCTGATGCTGCTAATATGCTAATTAGCATATGGCGTCATCTGGCCCTCACAACAGGGACACAAAAGACAAAGACCCGTTTTAAGGCAGGAAAAAGCCCTGATATATCTGTACTGTACCTGAGCCTGAAGAGCGAGGTGTGCGTTTGGAGAAGCTCTTGACAGCCAGACTCTGGCCACGCTGCTTGCGCCTCCAGGCGGTGCGACACTTCGAGTCAATGCTCTGCTTGATGCGGTACCAGTCTGATTCAGTGATGCCGAATTTGTAGAACAAGTGGCCTGTGTGGACACAGAAAGGTCAAAGGTCATCACATAGATCAAATCTTAGCGGCTTGGTCATGAATGAGTCTCCAAATTGACTTTCCTGCATTGCAGCTACAGTAGGCCCCTGGGCTAATATTCTTTTGAGTCTTTGACATTAATGGCATGCATGACCCCGATCACTCCCTCGGTGGAGCTGTGTGCACTTGAGACCGGACCCCGCTGTAGTAGTGGCGTCTACTTGAGTGTTATTAGCTGTTTAGAGGGTGTGACCTGTTTGACAGCTCATTTCTACATCAATTAATGAGGCAGCTAAAGCCTCAGGGTAGGAACTGAGACAGAGGGAGAGCTGTGGGGTGTGTGCGGACGGTCGGGTGGCGGCATACAGCAGCCCATTCACACCTGATGGGTCCTGTACAGGCAGGCAGGGCAGGTGCTCCCTCACTCCTTTTCCCCCTCTCTTTAGACAGGTAGAATGAGTCACCTGGCCCCGCTCCAGCCTCTACATACCTCCATGTCAGGCCAAATCTGCCTGTAACCACACACACCCACACTGCTGAGAGGAAACACAGGTAACCAAGTATACACACCCTTATGTATGCAACGGGGGAAATACGCTAAAATTCAATATCCATGCATTTAACTGAGCTAAATCACAACCACATACTGAAACACAACTTTGTAACTTTGTGCCTAACTCCTGCAGGAGGCCTAAGCTGAACTCCCCAGGATAGCAAAAGAAACAGGATAACAGAACTCTACACTGCAATGTGCACCTCACACATACATAGCCACGGGACTTTCATAGATATCCATCTGCCGGCCACCATATCCCCGTGTCTACTTAATCTGGAATCAAAGAGTTCACTGAGTTATGGGTGGCTCCGTTAGGATCACTGTACCCTACATATGCTTGTCATTTAGAGTCTGGTATGTTATAAAATGTGTTATGCATTAATGCATGTGTGCAATGATGAATGTGTGTTGTTGTAACCTGCCTTGGGAATACAGATTGCAGTCCATTTCTGTGTTCATTTCTATAATGCTTCGTTATGGGGATGGAGATGAAATGTGCGAAGGGTCTCAGGGGGTTCAGTGCTGTAAGAGTTTCAAGTGCTGTAAGGGGGAGGTTTTAAACCCTGGATCCATTAAATCCTAAAATATTAGGATAATTTAAGCTATGGAGGCATTACAGATAGTCTAATCATGTGATAAACAGTGGTTATTAAACACTGCCTCTACAATTATTAGCTGGTAATTTTGTCAATCAAGTTTTTTAAACAGCTCAGAGACACGTGACAACAAGATGCGTTGGAAAGGCACGACAATAAAATGTCAACTGTCATACTTAGTATAAGGATACTTTTTCTTGGACTCAATGCTAGGGCATGAGGGTGTTTGTCAATACTGGCAATTGATACATAAAAACATGCTGTGTTTATGTAAGCTGGCTTGTCATGGAATTATTTTTTTCCCCAGGTCAGCCTCAGGATTATTGAAAATCTATTACAAGGTGATCCAGGGACCAAACTTAAAATCGTATGGTGTTTTTCAGTCCAGATGAATACGGTTAGTTGTCAAGTGGCAATAGATAAAATTGATACACTTGTCAATGGTAGAGTCAACTCAGTTTTAAGTTGTCAGCTTAAGGAGACTCACAGCGAATGCCATAGATCATGAGTGGGTCCAGCTGCTTCTTGCCATGTTTGCCCTGTCCAGAGAGGTTTGACATGGCCTGGACCTCCCGATGGAACAGGTAGTCCAGCAGTGTCAGCGCCATCTTCTCTGCCGTGCGGCAGTTTGTGGCGATATGGAGCATGTCAGCCGCCGACACGGGGCACCGAACGCGCATCTCTGGGTTGTTTTCATCCCCCAGCCAGGTGCCTGATGGGTAGTCATCTAGAGAAAGGAGGAGGAACAGCAATTTATAAACAGGTAGCTACACAAACACCTTTCATAAAAGCATCAGTCTGCGTCAGATGTTGAGATCTTGGATGACACTATGAAAATTCTGCCTAGCACTCCTGCAATACAGAAAAAATGCAACATAATTCTGAAAACTGCGCAACTATTGGTCCACAAGGCAATATACTACACTGGTATAGGACTATTTAGTGTTAATTCATATACCACAGCACACCCATGTGGCAGCAAAAGAGAATTAAATTACTTACAGGCAAAAATTGTGTTATTATTCACAATATTATTGACCAAGACATGTGGCAGCCTCCCACAGGCCATACATTTTACATTTGCTCTCAGTGTATGTTAGTTTCAGCCCCCCCCCCCCCCCCCCCCCCCACACACACACACACACACACACACACAGAAAGCGAGAGACACTCTTCTGAGTACCACATGGTACCTTCTGGCTAATGCTGACCAAGACACAATTTTGTCATGGTGACTCACAGCTGCAAATAAATGAATAATAGTTGCCTTTGAAGCTAACCAAGAACTGTCCGAGTCCACTCAAAACATCTCAACCAACAATTACAGCAACAATAGAAACAGTATGAGCTTAGTCGAGATTTGCTCATTTAGACATGAACTATGCCCCTCAGGCTTGTTCGCAACCACTGAGCAAAGCTACTGAATCAATGAGTGAACCTTCAGAGCAAACATCAACACAGTCTGAGACACGACCACAAGGACATGAACACGCCACGCATGCCATCGCTGTTAGTCAGTGGAGTGTGCTTTCTATTTAATATGCACACCATCTGAAAAAGTCACGTTAGCCCTTAAGGGAGCAAGACTGTGTACATATACGGAAAATTCTCTTCTCAACCCGGATACTCAAGAAACCGGATTTTGGGTCGGCGCATGAAAATGTCATAACTTGGTTAGAATAAACCGGTTAAGCACACGCGATTAAGAGAAACCCAGTTAAGATGCCTGGCTTACTCTGATATTAAGCACATTAAACATCCTGCTCTTTTCACTTTTGGCATCTGCGCAAACTCAGACTCACACAGGGTTAAGGGTATCTTTTGATGGCAACAAAAAAACATGTCTTACTATTACTATTGGGATCATCATTTCCTTCCCCTGTATCAGAAGGAACCTTCTATTGCTCTGTCAAAAGGGAAGGGCTAGCTGTCGGGCGCACATTTTCATACAGACAATTCTATCTGAGCGGGACCCTGGAGTGGACATGAATACCAACATGGATACTCGATTTTAGGGTATCAGACCCAAAAAGACTTTGACCGGAATATAGCCAATAGCCGAGTTGTTCTGCACATATAAACTCAGCCACCGAAGAGTAAGAAGGAATGAGAGAAGTAGCGTATGTGTGTGTGTGTCTATATCAGCAAAGTGAAGCCATACCCTCTGAATTGAGGGTGATGAGCGTGACATTTTGGCCATTTTGTGCGTTGCTGGCATGGCCACCATTGGAAACAGAGTCACTGGCCTCTGAGCCACTCTCCTGGTCGTCCTGACTCTCCTCAGGCCCCGGCACCTTCACCAGGATGGTGTTCTGCCGCCGCCCGGTCACTGTGCTGAAAAGAGACATACACTAGTCAGTAATGCAGCATGACTAACACACACATGAAGCCCGAAAACAAGTTCAGGTTATGTACAGTCCAACATTACCTAGATGTAAACGGAGGGGAAGGGCGCAACCGTTAAGAAGGACAGAGCTGACATTATATGAGGAGAGGCCAATGTAAAAAAAATCATGTTTTCTCTCTCTTCCTACTGTCATTAAATTTCCTGCATTCTTTAAATAAAGATATCAGACTGCCAGGGTATAATACGTGTGCATGTAATAATGTATAGAGCAAGTGCATCAGCACTGCGCTGACCCCTATTCTGAAACGTGGCATTGGAGAGCTGCATTAGTATGTTTCAAATACTCATCCCCAAACTGAAACCGAATCTCTACCCATCATGCCTTATCAAAGGTCTGATTCAACAAACTAAACCTTAATTCAACTAAACAATGACCTAATGTAACTAAAGGTGCAGTGGAGTGGCTAAAATCAGTGGCTCGTCTTTTAAACTCACTGAATAAGCTAAATCAAGAATATGCCTTACAATACATACGGACATTTTATTAACTTGTTCACAGAAATTATGAAATTGAGAACAAGTGTACAGAGTAACAAAAAAGGGAAAACTATATGTATCTTGGGCACTAAAATGAATTTGTACGTACACAAACACAGTGTAATACGCTGATATGCTGACAGGGACCAGCACTGTCCTGTTCCAGGTTTTAAGGTTTTAATCTGAGCTATAAAGCACCAGACCTTTATGAGCCATTGTGTTAGGATGGATTTGTAAATTTCTGACCTCAGTCCATGAGCCACTCACTTGCTGAGCAGGTTCTCCAGTGGAGTGTCCTCCGGACTCGACCCCTTTGGGCGGTCACTGCTCACTATCACATTTGTTTGTGGAACAACACTGAAGGAGAAATCCAAAATATAGTGGTAAACTGATAAATAAAACAACAAATGTATGTACAAATTGTATTGCAACGCATAAAACAGGCTCGGAAAGTAACGCCTTCCTTCTGCTAGCATATGTTATTACAATTCAGTATTACAAAACAACACAATAAAAAGACTACAATTACTTCAGCCCAAGAATTAGTTTCAAGTAATCTTCATTTGACAGCATTCTCAGCTTGAAACAATTCATAGGTGCAAAATGTGCCGGTGTGCCAACGCCTTGCAGCTCACCAGCGCACTTTGTTCCAGGTCTGAGTGGCCCCCTGAGGTGATCCTGCAACCATAGGGACCTGGATGGGACTCTTGGCATTGGGAACCATGCTGTCCAATTTACGTCCAAGGGCCTTGCAGGTGGCCTCCACTGCCTGTAACTTTGACTCGATGCCCTCCAGTCTCTGGCAGATTGACGAGTTGAGTGAGAGCAACAGGTTCTGGAGACACAGAGAATAAGACCTAGTATGTGTAATTTATCACCACCATCAAAAAACATGTTTTTGTTTCTGTAAATTATAAGTATAGAAACATGTGGGCTACATTCTGTGGACAAACTCCATTACGCAGAACCAAAGTACCTTAATAAAAGATATATCCTGATTGTTATTGTTGTTGTTATTCTCCTGGTTGTTGCTCAATTTCCTCCGTTTCTTCTGAGGCTTGTCTTCGCCATCTTCATGATTGTCCAGCATGTCTAATACAAATCAAATATGTAGACACCCTTGTTATAGCACAGGACAACCTTGTTTTTACACAGTACTATTACAATTACTATATTATTAATAAAAGATGAACCCTGTACAGTTCCCAGTAACCATGTCACCACATAATGAATCAACCTGTTTAAGTGGTCAACAGTCACAATATTTTTTGTGTAATCTTCCCAATCTTTGCTTATATAATGATGCTGTGATAATTGTGCAAGTCTGTGGTCTGTTTATGTCAACCTCAGTTCTCTCCAAGACAAAGAATACAGAGACTTTGTAGATACGTTGGTAAAGTATCTCCAGGAGTGAAACGAGTAAAACGACTAAAATGTCAAAGTCCTGTAGTACTGCACTTGCCTACAATAAAACCTAAAGATAATTGGTCAATGAGAATGACTGATTATGCCTGTTTAAAATTGATTGATACAATATTGGTATTCATATTCTTTGAAAGAAATCTTACCTGTCTGCTCATCCTGGCCAAAGTCCTCCACTGTTATTTGCACAATTTCATCCAACTCTTGCTCAGACATCATTCACAGCTGAAATAACATAACAGGAACAGAACAATATATTATTACTAGAGGCTTTCCGTCCCCAATATTGTTAAACTTGAGAAGTTAGCAAAACATTTGCTTGTTAACATACTGCTAGCCAGGTTTTTCCTCAAAAACATATATAGCCAATAACAACATCTTCCTGCTTTTGTATTTCTGCTGTGTCTGTTACCGCCTCTCCATTATTTGAGATAATGCACTGAAAATCTGAATAATTTCATCAAACATACGGTGGAATTAATCTCAAGCCAACTAGTTCCACCAGATTGAACTTGATGTATTGAATTTCACTTGTTTCGTAAGGTTCAATGAAGGTTTATAAAGTTTACTAATTGGTTGTTTCCATGAAAATGGTGCCTTCTGGACCACAATAAAAGTTTAAAATGTAGTGTTTTACACATTGTATATAAGACTACATCTGGTTTAGAAAACTTGATTTGTCAAACTCATTAACAATTCTTTAGCTCAACAGTTAGTCTGAAATGTGGACAATTGTTTTGCAGATATATACCTTTATTTTTTATGAGGTGAAAAAGATGAGAATATACAGGGTGGCATTGATAAAGAACTGTAATGTCATTCAAAATAACTTTTATTTGGTTGAAATCATGTCTTGTCATTATTTTTGCTAACATAGCTGAACTGACAACATTACAAACAAACATTAAATATGAATTGGGATATGGCAAAAATTCTTGTGGCATGCTGAAAACATGTGCACCTTTTTGAGATAGATTGTTTAATGTAATACCATTAATATTGACAAGCAGTCTGAGGGACACAAAGGCAGTCATTTCATGGAATAATCAATCACAAATACTTACAGGACAGTTTACAGGACAGAATGGTTTCTAGAACATTTAGTTGCTTCTATTAAATCTATTAAAATTGTGGTAGTATTCCTATAGTCTAAGGATGAATATGATCAACCCTGCACCAGGTAGAACCAAGACTCAAACACAAACATGACAGCAGTGAGGAATATTTCATGTTTCCTGAAGCTCGGGAAACTAGCTACCCTCGACCACAAGGGGACACCCCTCTCCTGGCTCAATCCCTCTTGTTTTAGGTTGACTGAGGGTCGTCAACAAAATACTATAAGCAATTTTATGAACCATAATCATGAAAAGCATTGTGTATCATCGCTAGTAATCAGTCACTAGCGCCAGGGGCTTTAAGCCTGATGGAATATGGGCGTAGGTCCATTTGTAATTTTAATAATTGCATGAAATGACAATATTATCAACTGCCTGACGTAATATTAGCTTTGGTATAGTCTGTATAAACGGGGTTTAGTTGCCAAACGCTGCTTTTCTAGCCAAATTCGCTCCAAAGTTAGTAGTACCAGCAAAAGCTTGCGCCGTGTTCTGGTAATTATCTTCGTAGCCTAGCTAGCTAATGTTACATATTGCTAATAGCAGAATAATTACGGCTAGCTAACTAAGCGGATATCTCAGGGCAATATGAAGAGTGACCAAAATGATACGAATGGATGTGCTGTTAAACTTGACGTACTAAGTATGTATGTAAATCCAGTGAAAACACCCCAACTGTGAAAAAATATTTGGACAATATTGATACTCTGGCGTTAGCCATAGCCAACTAGCATGCACAGAAAAAACCCCAACTTGCTAGCTTGCACTTCAAGATCGGATTTGCAAGCTTGCTTGCTAACGTCAAAGCTGAAGCAAGGCAAAGACATCATGGTGTACGCTAGCTTGGTAGTTAGCTTGCTAGTTAGGCCGCGTGGCCGCGGAAATGTTGTAATACAAGTAATGTGAGTTGTTGGAAAAAATATCAATAAAAACATGATTTCGACACTGCTCCCTTTCTCCGCTGCTGGCACACGACACATGTACCGTGTAAGATTGGGTTATATTACCGTGTGAATGATGAATTCTCGTGTTGTTTGTAGAGATTCCGATAACGGCGTCGTTCCTCGCGAGAGATGAGCTTGTGTTTCTTGTGTTCCTCCGAGTCCCACAGGGAGGTCAAACCTGCTACTGCAAGTAACCACAATGGGAGATGCTGCTCACACAAACACCATACAAAATGTACATCTCATCTTCCTGTAATATGTAATGCAACAAGGAAATGCGTGAGATTACAGTAGATAAAGCTATTTAATTGTTTCATGGAGGTTTACACCTCAGAATCGTTACAGTTTCATTTTATAATAGAGTGTGTCGTGCTAATTGACTGTGGATGTGCCCTTTTCCTGCAGTTAAAGCCGTGTCGTGATTAATGGGATCGTTATCAGGCATCTAACAACATAAAATCCATAAACGTGTTTTATGACATCCAAAAGTCTGTGTGAAATGTTTTGGAAGTCAATCGATTGACGTAATTTTGGCTGTACAGGTTTAGGCTTATCTCCCCGATGTGCTTAAAATTCTACTGTAGAAGATGACCCCAAAACATTTCTGCACCTCTCGTCGTTTGAGTGGTCGGTGTTACACACCTTGGAGGTAAGAAACAGCATGGGCAATTGTTGTAGCTACCATGATTCTGTGTGGAGAACAAGCACTTGAGACTAGATGTCTTTAAAAAACCAACAAAAAACCAACATCACATTCGCACGACGCAAGAAAGGGTAGGACAAAATATGTTTTTACGTCTTTCTACTCTACTACTACGAACATGTAATATTGACAACTTTTTGTTCGTCAAGAATTACCGTATGTTTTCATGTTTGTTGCTGTTGTGTCTTTTCTTGCTTATTTGATGACGTTTCTCGTTTTGTCCCTATTTATTTTGTAGTTGTTACATGTTCAAAATGAATAAACATAAACATAATAAGCATTATAAAACTTCCTTGGTTGGGTCACCGACCAGGCCAGCCAGGAGTCGGATCTTACACATATTACTTGAAAGATGAGCAAGTCGTGACTCTTTTCATCGCCAGATGGTTTTGGATTTGATGTTTTAGAAAACTTACGAAAAAAAAAAATTCGAGCCAGCCAGGAGTCGAACCTAGAATCTTCTGATCCGTAGTCAGACGCGTTATCCATTGCGCCACTGGCCCGCTGCATGCGCAAGGAATGTCGGGAGTTTTTTATTTGAATCCCAACTGATTTTTTCCAGATATATATTTTTTTAGCCCGCGACAGCAGGATGGGCTCTATGGTTGGAATTGGCGATCGGTCGGTCAGTCGGTCAGTCGGTCGCTCTGTTCACAACTTTATGGGTCACGTGGCCCGCAGGGAGTTGCGGGAGACCGGAGTTCGATTCCCGACAGAGACACTTACACAAAACTCAACGTCGCGGGGTTGTTAGAGTCTAGTTTATTTAGGGCCACTGTAGTGTATCTCTACCGTTTCTGTTTCTACTTTATAATCGCATCTTTTCTCCGCCTTGGATGCATTACCCGTCGAGAACAACCCACCCAACAAAGTATAATAGCAAAATGCTACATGGCTAACCAAGGCTAACGGTAATTAATGGGGCTGTTAGCATTTGCAATTTGTGACACTCGACCCCATCACTTTTTATAGGCGTGCAGTTGTCTGACAGCAGAAACAGAAATATATGTCAATGACAACACCTATTGTGTTATAAGCTATATTGAAACACAAAATAAGTGAGTTGGAGGCGACGGAAAAGACGTTTTCTTTGAGCTCTTCATATTGAGCGAAATTGCAGTTATTATCCCAGCCAGTAACGTTACAGCTTCTTGTGAATGTTTCTGTAACTTACTCTAAACTGGTGAAGACTCATCTAAGGTCTAACTTACCATTGTAGATGAAAGGTTGAGCAACTTTGCTGTATTTGTAGTATTCTGTTGCATCACCACACAGGCTATCTTGGCAGTAATACATTAACTGGTGATTATAATCAAATGACAGCCACAGCCAATACATGTGTATATTGTGTATAAGTCACCATATTGGTAGACAATGCATGTGACATCATGGGAATACTATGAATAGAGTGCACAGAAGGGCAATGGCCCCTAATATAGATTAATTTGTGAATCACTTCGCAAGAACAATTTTTTTTTCATGCCTTCATGGTCAGTCAGAAATAAAATGTAGCCTATAGTGTGATATGTGCAAATTCTCTTAAAAATAAAAACATTTTGGGCAAATGTGCAGAACAGTTGGTACCCCCAAAGTACCAGCCTGGCCCCATTCTTTGAAAAAAAGTGTTAAACCGCCACTGGTTCGTCCATATTCCCAACACAACATCACAACATTACTACAGGCTGGTTTACTGCAGGCACAGATTACTCCATTACCTCGGTCAAAGGTAGAAAGCAAAACACATCCAATTTGTCGCTTCCTAGTCTTCAGTCGGTACTTCGTCGTGGTCGCTGTCAGGCTGCTCCAAAGCCAAAGGAGTGTTGCAACCAATCCGTCCGTCATGAAGACCCCTGCACACCAAACTCAGGTCTTAAAATGAGTCTTTTGTTCATAGGGTTTAATCAGTCGTTGACTGTAAGTAGTTCACGCCTGCTAGCTCACCCACTCACATTTTATTAAGCTGTACCCCATATGACCTTTTACCTTCATATTGGTAATACATTATGTCCAGAGGTTAGATGCCTTTACCACTGAATAGATGGGGTTTGTCACCCTGCCTTAAAAAGCTAATCCCAAAAGAATTTCATTAGTATGGGTTTCATTGGAGAGTTTTAGTGTCCCATGGGTTAAATGGTGTTTCAGAAGCTTTTCCACCCTGCCAAGAATGGATTTCTGGGGGTAAACACTAGCATACCCATGTGAAAAGAGGCTACACAATATGTACAGTTATGGTTTACAGCCCTAGTAGGCTACAACACTAAACCATGATGGAGCTGATGATGAGTGTTTGAATAACTGCATGTAAATGAAAATAAGCTAAAATTTCAAAAAGGCAAATAATTTGTGTCACACTGACTCTATTGTGTTGATAAAATGTAAAAATACAGCTGCTAAAGTCTTGTTGAGAGTCGCTTCCTGTTCTTCTAGTTGCACCATGACTCTGACTCAATCCTAACGTCCCAACAGGGCCTGTAGTCCGTACAAAGCTGGGGCTTCTGAAAGGGAAGCATGTGAGTGTAAAGGGGAAGGAGACACAGGTCCATGCCTACCTGGGTGTGCCGTTTGCCAAGCCACCTGTCGGCCCTCTGAGACTGGCCCCAACCCAGCCTGCAGAGGGATGGGAAGGAGTGAGGGATGCCACCCAGCAGCCACCCATGTAAGACACAGAGGAGCAGAGACAAAGACACATGCATTTCAACAGAAATGATAATGATGGCATAAAACCTCAAACTTATTCAATGACTCATGGAAATAAAATAAATATTTTTCAGGTGTGTCCAAGATTCACAGTTTGCCGTTGAACTTGCAAGAAATGTATCGATGCAGGTTGAGTTCCCGGACATATCTGAAGATTGCCTTTATCTCAACATTTACACAACTGTCAAACCCTCTGAGAATCGAAAACTGCCTGTAAGTCTTTGAGCAGACAAATTAGATCAAGCAATACCAAGGCTCTTATGTTTAATTTGCATCAGTCTGATCATTTATCAAGCAAATGTTATAGATAGATAGATAGATGTAGTCAATGTATTGTCTTACGGGCTTTCACACCAGAAGTGACAATGCACATAGTTTGCACGAGGTAGAGCGCAAGCTGGAATCTCAGTAGGCTATAGAAACATATTTTCACCTTTCCAGAAATGTGAGCCTATGGGTTAGTTTAACATTGTACAAAGCAGCTGAAATAATTCAACAATGATGCTATCTAGGCTTCTTTTGAATATGTAAATAACGCAATATAATTTTTCTAATCTGGTATCCTCATCCTTTCGGATATTATCTGCCATGCCTGTGACTTTTTGGCCAGGTTCCGATATGTTTTTAAAGTGGAGTTATATAACTCCTTGGTGCTCCAACACCGACAAAACTTCAGCCTCCTGTAAATGCCGGAATGCCATCGGACGCACCTCATAGAGGTCAGCGTATTTTGGAGGTCAAAGTTCAATATAGTTCAATATAGTTGAACTTTGGGCGCAAAACCTGGCAAAATATCAAGGTGGTTTGCACCGCTTTCGGCTGCGCAGCTGTTTAGCTGTTTAGCGTCCTACATTGAAAACAACGGCCTTGCTCTGCGCAATGCCGCAATTGCGCGTTTGGTATGAAAGCCTGGGTAGAGAGATTAAATGCTGCATGTATGCAAAGTCCAAATAATGTGATATGTCATTGATTTTGCCATTAAGGTGATGGTCTGGATCCATCCAGGAGGACTGACCATCGGCTCTGCATCCACATATGATGGTTCTGCTCTGGCTGCTTACCAGGACGTGGTTGTGGTTCTGATCCAGTATCGCCTCGGAATCCTGGGGTTCTTTAGGTAAGACTGTCCTGTCCCGCACCAGACCGACTGTGTGTCTAACTGGGTACTTTAATCGTCTCCAACCCCATGTGTTCTACACAGCACAGGAGACAAGAACATGCCGGGGAACTTTGGCCTGCTGGACCAGGTGGAAGCCCTGCGGTGGGTCCAGGAGCACATTCACAACTTTGGAGGAGACCCAGGTTCAGTCACCATATTTGGGGAGTCTGCTGGTGGAGTGAGCGTATCCCTATTGGTGAGGACACACACACCATGGTGTAATGCTTTATGGGATTATTATGAGACTAAATGCTGCAATCCACCCATCTTTTCTGCCTGCAACTATCAGATTCTAGGCAGGTGGTGCAGAACTACAGAGCAAACAGACAACTCTAATTTAAGAAGTTTATTAGCAGGATCCCTTTGTATTGAGAGAGAGAATGAGCATGAAGCAGTGCTTGCAGGTGCCTCCCCGAGGTTCTGTATAATAGCTGACATGAGAATCAGAAAGCTTTCTTATCATGTCTGTCTTCACATTCCCATCTCTGGCAGGATTTGTCATTCCTAATGTTAACCATCAGTCATAATTCTGCAGTTACTATGCTATCATAGTCATAACTTCACCTGACTGGAGACCTTGAATACTAGAATGTGTAAGTTTAGACTTCTCAACAACACACAGAGACCATAGAAACATTTTGTTATTTTATGATGGCTACTTTCCATGATTGTTGTTGTTTTTGTCCTTATTCTTTCTTGTTTTTGATTATTTGTGCATTGGTGTGTGTTTCTTTGCTGTGGTATGATATTTGAATTTTTTTACACAATTGACATGATTGATAAAGTATATCTCAACTCCTCATCTCGTCAACACATTAAATTCCAAGCAAATAGTCTTATGAGCACAACATCACCACCAACAGCACCAACATCTTGACATTCTTGTTTTCCATGTCATGAGCAGCTTCTCTCTCCATTGTCTGCTGGCTTGTTTCATGGTGCGATAGCTGAGAGTGGCTCTGCAGCAATGGACATGATCATGAACCCCAACCCTTTGCCTAAAGCCCAGGTGAGTTAAGGAATTAGAATAGATACACAAATTACATATTTTTAAAAATGCCCCTAAAAAATGATGACTTCCTTTTTTTGTATTCTAGATAATAGCAAACCTCTCAGGCTGTGACAGTTCCACCACAGAGAAGATTGCCAAATGTGTGATGAAGTTGTCATTTGATGACATTGTGAAGCATCACAAAGAGGTGAAATTTACAGAATCTTGGTTGTAAAAGTCACCATAGTACCATTTTATTGTGCCGTAGACAAACAAGTTGCTCAGGGTGTTGCATGGCCATGATCTAATTGAGATTTTTTGCAAGTAGCACTCCTTTGGATGACTTGTACTTGACAAGGTGGCTTGCCTCAGCTCGGGCATATTTCAATTGACAGATTTTCATACTGAGAAAAATTAAACATGAATTTGTCAGTCAGATGCAACAATCACAATTTCAGTAATTATAAGTTTTGCATCATGCCTACATGTCTCTCTGTTTCTATATTATATGGTGCGAGCGTTGGAACATTTATTGAGTTGTTTGTCTTGTCCTCTGTAGGATGAAACGATACAGCCTGGAGTGACTGTTGACGGGAAGTTCCTGCTCAGGTCTGCAAAGGAGCTTTTCCAGAATCATGAGAGGCATAATGTGCCTCTCATGATTGGTTGCAATAGTGACGAAGCAGGATGGCTTTTTCCAAATGTGAGTTTAGATAGAATTTTTCAAACATCCAATTTGGAAGTAAAAAACATGCAGTGTAATGCAAAAATTATGGTTTGATAGAATTAGTTCTACAGATGATGTTGCACTGAAATAAATGACTGTTTCCTTAGAAGCCAAAAAATGCTATTTGTTGTTGCAGTTGTCTAATTTCTGCTCCTCATGACTGCCATACATATTCACTGGATTTACTCTACTATCCTTGATTATGTATTACTGGTGCATTTGCTTACTCTTGTGAGGGACTGAGCAGGTAGGACACAAGAGGCCAAAATAAGGTGCAAAAATTAAGGGTTTTTAGTAACCCGAAAGTATGTACAAATAGGATGGGTAACAAAAAACAGGTTTAAAGTGCAGAAAGATAGAAAAATGAAATACAAACTAAGTGACAACTGGCTATAAAAACAGTTCTCAGCCTCAAACTGTAACTGCGGTCAAATAAACATAACAGAACTTAAGACAAAGCAACATAACCAGTGCACAACTAAACTAAGACTGCCTGAGGATATAGTGTGGGTCCTATATATACTATGATGGCCAGTCCATAGTACATCACAAATCCAGAATACACAGGCTGTACAACTGATATATCTTATTGTTTTAAAGTTTAAAATTCAGTTTAGTTAAATTATTTAATTTACTTTCTAGTACCATACAAATTTCCATACATCCTAATATATAAGACACAGATTAACTCGAAGTCCTATCAATTAAACTCCCCCTTCATCTCCCGGAAGATGGTTCATTCCACCACCCCAATACACAGTCTTTGGTACGGGCCAAAACGGGCCGCTAACTCTTTGACCGTTGGATGGAGGTGGCAGATGGCTCCCGGTGAGATGACACATTTAACAGAGAGGATGAGAGGAAAGAGAGGGATTATGTGAAACATAGTCAACTTAAAATAACTTAACTGAACAAAATAGCAATAGTGACTATACAATTTAACTAAGATGCGTATATGCATTGTGTATGTTAAAAGTGCGTAATGGTCAAAATGAAACAAGGGTGCAGGGTGTGGTACTGACTTCAATGTGCGGCTGATGGTGCGCCCGTCACAACCCTACTATCCCTTATTATGTATTACTGGTGCATTTGCTTATTAGTCATTTATTATCAGTCATTCAAAGTGAGAGGTTAACAGTATGCATGAAAACATGACATCTGGAATAAGGAAATTATAAGAAGGTAGATAACACAATGCTCTTTTGACCTCAGTTAATGAATCAAATGTGCACCCACTGATGAATGGAGAACGGTCCAGTTATTATCGAATGTAATTCTGTGTTTTGTTCCCTTAGACCTTAGCTCGTCCAGGGTGGGTGGATGGAATGGACCGGGAAGAAGCCATACCCATTATAACCATGTTTACATACCGTGATGTAAGTGAGGATATCTGATGAGATTTCAAAAGATTGACACTGTGTTTCATGGTACCAAAAACAGATGGCATTTTACTTGTATGAAAGAAGCGTGTTGACTCTTTACTTTTTATTGTTAAATTCAAGAGCGCACTTTTGAATTAGCTTGATTGGATGCACTGCTGTCTATAATGCCAGCAGTACGGTGGCCGCTTGTCCAGCATAATCCAAGTCTCCTAGCCAACCGATCCCAAACTGACTTGAAAAGTCAACCACTTTAGTCTCTGTTCTGTCAAACATTAATATGGGTGCTCACTTATTGAATTTGACGATTAAATACAAAGTAATTGGTTTAAAACAGTATTTCTACCGATTTAAAATTCTCGCGCTTTTATTGTGAAGGCTAAACGGCAAAACCGGAAGTGTTGTTTCTGGTAATTCGCAAAAACAAAATGTTGTTTCCACCCGGTTGGAGAAAACAGAATTCTGACAGTGTTCTATGTATGATCTAGCCTAAAGACCAATGGAAAAGTGAGCTGGTGGCTGATGAATACATTGGGACCTCAGGCGATCGTGAGAAAATTAGAGATGGGTTCACTGAGATTATTGGAGATGTGCTCTTTACCATTACTTCCCTTGAGACTGCAAACTTCCACAGAGGTGAGACCTTACTTGTTGGCAGTGATCAACACATAGCCTTGATGTTTTCACTCTTCTTGATGGAAATTGAATTGAACTTCAAGAAACAAATACGCTTAAGTGTAGTCAAGGTGTTAATGAATAAAGGCCCAATCCCTAATCTAAATGCAAACAAGAGTTTCCACATCACAGAAAAACAAAAGATCGGACCAGATTTGCAAATTCAAGTTATTTAGAATCTGATACTGACATATCGTAGACGTCGACCATGTAGTACATACTGAATAAGTACGTACAATTAGTATAATTTATAATTACGTAATGACTATGTACTATTACCATTTTAGTAAATGTTTTATATGTCATGCATAATTGAGTCCCAATATCACATAACCTGAATTTAGCCAGCCTGTTGTGTCCTTTCAGTAGCTTAAGTAATAACAGTCAAGGCTGGTATTTACCATTATTACCATGCATTTAAAACATTATTACACCGAAACATACACACACACACACAGTGGGTGAGTCCAAAGATCAGGACTGCTGAAGATTACACTAATGAATGATGTTTATCCCACAAACAGATGCAGGAGTTCCTGTGTATTTCTATCTGTTCCAGGAAAGTCCCAGCATATTCAAGAACAAGAGACCAAGCTTTGTTGGGTCTGACCATGGAGATGAGGTGTTTTTTGTTTTGGGATTCTGTTTCATCACAGATCATCTGAAACTAAGTGGTAAAATGATACTTTAAGATAATGTAATTCAGAGTGATGTTCAGTCTATCAGAAGACATTGTGTTTAACATCTTTGGGTACCAACACTTTAATCCCTTCTCTCTCAGGATCATGCACGGAGGAAGACGAACAGCTCAGCAGAACCATGATGGCATATTGGGGCAACTTTGCTCGTACAAGGTAGGAGTCTACTCAGGTGAGCAGAAGATCTGGGTGAATCTTCAATGTGACATTGGTAACCTTTTACTGTCCAGGTCACATTTTTCTTGGTAACTAACCCATTTCCCAACCCCCCAAAAAATAGAACCATGAAATTGCTTTTAAAAGACTAAACTAAAATAACTGATAGCTGTGTTGTGTGCCCTCTGTGTATATTTCATAGCCTCACAGACACTTCACAGCTTAATAAATCACTGGCTAGTAGTAAGGCTTGGCAAAGTAATCAAAGAACTCAACCAGCTCACATAATGAATACAAACAGTACTCAGTCTGTTATGCACAAATTCTTAGCTCCACAGTCCTAATGACTTATCAGGAATGCCATTATGTGACAGTGCTTGCAACAGAGAATCAACTAATAATATGAAACAAAATGGCTTTTTTCTGTTCTGCATATTGACTCAACTTCCCATATTTTGTCCAGATTTACAGTTGAGGTAGGTAAAATAATGATAAAAAGTATTTTTCTTTGCACGTTATTCAAATGTTTTCATTTCCATTCTACTCCCAGTAGAAACACTGTCCAAGTGTGTATACACAAGGTCTATGTCATACAGTTATTTGAATTCAGTGCTTCATATGCATTTCCCATTTTCTCCACCATATAATTTGATTTGAAGAGTTTGTTATCCTTTCTTCTAGTACTATTTCTTCTTCATTTAATTACCTTGTGTCCTCCCTGCCTGTAGCAGAGTGCCTTACAACTGCAGTATCGCTGCTTTTTTAATTGGAAATCAAGATATTTCATAATTACCCTCAAAACATTTATCAATACACAGGATATGATGTTAATATCCCTTGTGCCATAATCCAAGGTGAGCATTCATATAGATCCAATTCAGAGTTTAACAGAATGATATACTACCATACCAATGAGTACCATAGAAAACATCAGGCTACACTGTCATAACTCTACAGCACCATAAGACAGGCAGCAACATTCACCAGCTACCTACTCTAGTTACAAGGTGAGTGAGTGTAGGCAAATCATTGGGGTTATCAAGTGGGCACCCTCCTTCACCGATGTTTCATTGAATTAGGCCCACAACACCTCAAGAAGGCTCAACGGTGTATTCCAGCGTCCCAGAAACACCCCCCTCTTTGCCCAGACTCAGCAGACCCAAGTCCACTACACTACTGTCGCTGTCACCTGCACCTAGTTATCAACAACACTAGTTCACATACTACCATCAATATCCCTTTCTATTCAGAACATTAAGTTACACGCTACATCTGAACCCTACCAAGTCACACGTACATACAAAGCATTTAAACCTAATGTAGTTTCTGTAATAAGGTGAGAATGAAGAGCTGTCTACAGCTTATTTTTGATAATGTTACTAGCCTTTGAATGCAGTAAGCTACGAGTCTGAAACTGATGTTTTTTTGACACCCCCCTCTGGTATGCAGCAACTTCTTTACACAGTTTTATTTGTTCACAGGATTTTGTTAAAAAAAAAGGTCCTAAACTATATTTAAAACTCAATAGTGTTCCAGTGCAAAAACAGAGGTCCAAAAACAAATGAATAAATAGAAACTGGTGGCATCCCCTGTCCAATTGTCTATGGTGTGTGTGTGTGTGTGTGTGTGTGTGTGTGTGTGTGTGTGTGTAGGTCTCCTAATGGGGACGGCCTGGTCCATTGGCCACAGTATGGAGCAGAAGGAGACTACCTGGCCATTGGGATGGAGCAGGTACCTGGTCAGCACCTAAAGAAGGACCGCTTCACCTTCTTCACTCAAACCCTCCCAGAGAAGACCAGACAACACCAAGAGAAGATGGAGCATGGCAAGCTGTAGGATGGGCAGGATGGGCAGCGCTCTTCTCTCCGTTCCATGGGAAGATTAACTACAATCATGTCACTCAGATGAGATCATCTTACGCTGTACCTGTGTCATCAAGAAGACATCAAGACAGGAAATTGCTGCAATTCATGTCTGTGTTCACTTACAGTGTCAAGTGTTCAGATTACAAAGGGCTGTTAAAGTTGTATGCATAACACTCCGTATGAGACATGGAATACAAGAACATTCATTCATTCAAAACTGTATTCAATGCTCTGGGACACATTGAGAGAAAGACTCATTTGCAATGGTGCAGAGGTAACAATAGATAGAACGCAACAATTGAAGAGAAATTGGGTCAATGAATAAATAAAAACAGTGAAAATATTAGTCAAAACATTTACATTCAAAATTCATGAGAACTACAAAACTCTTCTCAAGTTCAAGTTTGCTTATTTATATATAGGCCTTTATCACAAGCATGTCTCTAAGGACTTTACAGAGAATGAGCCTAGCAAAGTCTGGGGCTGAACTTGAACTTTAAAAATCTCCTCAGATGAAGTTCCTTGGGACAAAATCATATCAAACAACGAACTATTGCAATAGAGGGAATTCCAAAGTGACAGCCAAACCTTAGCTCTGGACTTGCTCAACATTGTGTTCACAGTACGTGAGCGAAGGTTTGAGTCACACAGGTTTTGAACAGCCATTTTCTAGATGTCTTAGATAAGAAGTTAAACGTGGCTTGGCAGACAGTTCTCTAGAGAAACTGTAGTATAATGACCATCCAGGCCATAAATCCCACAAGTGACTCTCTCAAAGAGGATGCTCTGTTTTATTTGCTAAGATGTATGAATCAAACATTGAAGTGTTAAAGTATGAGCATGAGGTACATCAATTCAAAAGAATTAAAAAAAGATGTTTTCTTTGAGCTCTTCAAAATTGCAGTTGTTATCCCAGACACTAAAGCTTCTTGTGAATGTTTTCTGCTCTAAAACTGGTGAAGACTCATCCAAGGTCTACCATTGTAGATGAACGATTGAGCAACTTGGGTGTATTCTTTGTATTCTGCTACATCAACACACAGCCATCTTGGTAGGAAAATAACAGGTGATAATAAATTAACAAGTGATTATAATCAAATGACAGCCACAACCAAAGAACTGTGTATATGGTAAAGCACCATATTGGTAGGAAATGCATGTGACATCATGGGAATACTATGGATAGAGTGTAGAAGGGCAAAGGCCTCGAATATGGATGAATTTGTGAATTACTTTGTGAAAAACTGCAGAATATAACGATTCGATGTACGAACGACGTACTGTATATACACACACACACACACACACACACGCACACACACACACACACACACTTGTTGACTGTAACTACTGGCTGTATCTAGCCGCACCTTGTCGTTTGTAAACTCCTCCAGCAGGCACCGATTACTCCACTAGCTCGGTCGATGGTAGAAAGCAAAACACGTCCAGTTTGCCACTTCCTAGTCTTCAGTCGGTTCTTCGTCGTGGTCGCTGTCAGGCTGCTCCAAAGCCAAAGGAGTGTCGCAACCAATCCGTCCGTCATGAAGCCCCCTGCACACCAAACTCAGGTCTTCCTGACACTATCTATATTGTTTCTGTGTGTTGCTGCAGACCTGCATGGTAAGTAGGAAAAATGTACCTCAGTACAGTCACACCGACAATTACATAGTTTTACGTGTACCGATTTTAGATTTAGCAAATCATGTCAATATCCTGATATTAGCATACTTATGGTTTTGTGTCTGGTATAAATGCATCTGTTGTTAATCAGTCGTTGATTTTAAGTAGTTCACGCCTGATAGCTCACCCACTCACATTTTATTACGCTTTACCCCATATGACCTTTTACCTACATATTGGTAAAAGAGGCTAGATGCCTTTACCACTGAATAGATGGGGTGTCACTCTGTCTTAAAAAGCCAAACCCCAAAATAGTTTTATTAGTATGGGTTTCATTGGAGAGTTTTAGTGTCCCATGGGTTAAATGTTGTTTCAGAACACTGGCATACCCATGTGAAAATAGGCTTGACTTGTAACACAATATGTACAGTTATGGTTTACAGCCCTAGTAGGCTACAACACTAAACCATGATGGAACTGATTAGTATTTGAATAACTGCATGTAAATGAAAATAAGCAAACATTTCAAAAAGGCAAATAATTTGTGTCACACTGACTCTATTGTGTTGATAAAATGTAAAAATACAGCTGCTAAAGTCTTGTTGAGAGTCGCTTCCTGTTCTTCTAGTTGCACCATGACTCTGACTCAATCCTAACGTCCCAACAGGGCCTGTAGTCCGTACAAAGCTGGGGCTTCTGAAAGGGAAGCATGTGAGTGTAAAGGGGAAGGAGACACAGGTCCATGCCTACCTGGGTGTGCCGTTTGCCAAGCCACCTGTCGGCCCTCTGAGACTGGCCCCAACCCAGCCTGCAGAGGGATGGGAAGGAGTGAGGGATGCCACCCAGCAGCCACCCATGTAAGACACAGAGGAGCAGAGACAAAGACACATGCATTTCAACAGAGATGATAATGATGGCAAAAAAAAAAAAAACTTATTCAATGACTCATGGATACAATGAATATTTTTCAGGTGTGTCCAAGACCCAAAGTTTCTCGATGAAATTGAAAGAAATTTATCGAAGCAAGTTGAGCTCCCAGACAAATCTGAAGATTGCCTTTATCTCAACATTTACACACCTGTCAAACCCTCTGAGAATCGAAAACTGCCTGTAAGTCTTTGAGCAGACAAATTAGATCAAGCAATACCAAGGCTCTTTTATTTGGGTTAGTTAATTTGGATCAGTCTGTTCATTTGTCAAGCAAACATTGTAGAAACATAGACAACCAGTCAAACGTTTGGACACACATGACTGAATGTACTATGTTTTGTTTTTTTTATCTTGAAGCCATGTTGATCTAAAGGTTTATGCTTAAATGCTTGAAATTTGTTTCTTAGACAAATATAAATAGTGAAGTTGATGCCTACATATGAATTTCTTTCCAAAGCCTTTGCCCTTCCATCAAGGCAAAGGGCAGCTACTTTAAATAATCTAAAATATAAGATAGTTTTGATTTGTTTAACACTTTTTTTGGTCATTGCATAATTCCATTTGTGTTATTTCATAGTTTTGATGTCTTTACTATTATTCTAAAATGTGGAAAATAGTAAAAGTAAAGAAAAATGTGGTGTGTCCAAACTTTTGACTGGTAGTGTAGATAGGTGGATAGATAGATGATTTTATAGATGGATATATCTATGGTTAGATACATATTGTCTTAGAGAGATTTAATGCTGCATGTATGCAAAGTCCCAATAATGTGATATGTCATTGATTTTGCCAACAAGGTGATGGTCTGGATCCATGGAGGAGGACTGACCATCGGCTCTGCATCCTCATATGATGGTTCTGCTCTGGCTGCTTACCAGGACGTGGTTGTGGTTCTGATCCAGTATCGCCTTGGAATCCTGGGGTTCTTTAGGTAAGACTGTCCCGTCCCGCACCGGACCGACTGTGTGTCTAACTGGGTACTTTAATCGTCTCCAACCCCATGTGTTCTACACAGCACAGGAGACAAGAACATGCCGGGGAACTTTGGCCTGCTGGACCAGGTGGAAGCCCTGCGGTGGGTCCAGGAGCACATTCACAACTTTGGAGGAGACCCAGGTTCAGTCACCATATTTGGGGAGTCTGCTGGTGGAGTGAGCGTATCCCTATTGGTGAGGACACACACACACACACACACCATGGTGTATTGCTTTATGGGATTATTATGAGACTAAATGCTGCAATCCACCACAGTGGCCAACAGCGGTTTAGCACATGTTTTCTGCCTGCAGCTAGCAAATTCTAGGCAGGTGGTGCAGAACTACAAACTGTAGCAACTGTATTTTAAGAAGTGTCTTAGCAGGATCCCATTGCAGTGAGAGAGAAGGAACATAAGGTTCTGTACCCTAGTCTACATCAGAATCAGCAAGCTTTCTTATCATGTCTGTCCTCACATTCCCATGACTGGCAGGATTTGCCACTCTGTAGTTACTCTGCTATGCCCTAGTCATAATGTCACCTGACTGGAGACCTTGAGTAAGTTTAGACTTCTTAACAACACACAGAGACCATAGAAAAATTTTGTTATTTTATGATGGCTACTTTCCATGATTGTTGTTGTTTTTGTCCTTATTCTGTCTTGTTTTGGTTATTTGTGGGTTGGTGTGTGTTTCTTAGCTGTGGTATGATATTTAAATCTCTTTACACAATTGACATGATTGATAAAGTATATCTCAACTCCTCATCTTGTCAACACATTAAATTCCAAGCAAACTGTCTTTTATGAGCACAACATCACCAGCAACAGCACCAACATCTTGACATTCTTGTTTCCCATGTCATGAGCAGCTTCTCTCTCCATTGTCTGCTGGCTTGTTTCATGGTGCGATAGCTGAGAGTGGCTCTGCAGCAATGGACATGATCATGAACCCCAACCCTTTGCCTGTAGCCCAGGTGAGTTAAGGAATTAGAATAGATACACAAATTACATATTTTTAAAATGCCCCTAAAAAATGCACATGATGATACACGTAATAAGTAGCTTCCTTTTTTTGTATTCTAGATAATAGCAAACCTCTCAGGCTGTGACAGTTCCACTACAGAGAAGATTGCCGAATGTGTGATGAAGTTGTCGGTTGACGACATTGTGAAGATTCACAAAGAGGTGAAATTTACAGAATCTTGGTTATAAAACTGACCATAGCAACATTTTATTGTGTCGTAGACATAAACAAGTTGCTCAGGGTGTTGCCATGATCTAAACTGAGAATTTTTGCAAATAGCACTCCTTGGATGACTTGTACTTGAGAAGGTGGCTTGCCTCAGCTCAGGCATATTTCAATTGACAGATTTTCATACTGAGAAAACTTAAACAGGATTTTTTCCAAGTGTCAGTCAGTTCCAACAATCACAATTTCAGTAATTATTAGTTTTGCTTCATGCCTACATGTCTCTGTTTTTCCATATTATCTGGTGCCAGCGTTGGAACATTTATTCAGTTGTTTGTCTTGTCCTCTATAGAATCAAATGATACAGCTTGGAGTGACTGTTGACGGGAAGTTCCTGCTCAGGTCTGCAAAGGAGCTTTTCCAGAATCATGAGATGCATAATGTGCCTCTCATGATTGGTTGCAATAGTGACGAAGCAGGATGGCTTTTTCCAAATGTGAGTTTAGATAGAATTTTTCAAACATCCAATTTGGAAGTAAAAAACATGCAGTGTAATGCAAAAATGATGGTTCTGCATATGGTGAGGCAATGAAATATGTGACTGTTTTCCTGTGCTATTTGTTGTTGCTGTTGTCTAATTTCTGCCCCTCATGACTGGATTTACTCCACTATCCCTGATTATGTATTACTGGTGCATTTGCTTATTATTAATTTATTATCAGTCATTCAAAGTGAGAGGTTAACAATATGCATGAAAACATGACTTCTGAAATAAGGAAATCATAAGACGGTCCAGTTATTATCTAATGTACTTTGTGTTTTGTTCCTTTAGATGTTAGCTCGTCCAGGGTGGGTGGATGGAATGGACCGGGAAGAAGCCACACCCATTATAACCATGTTCACATACCATAATGTAAGTGAGGATTAGTGAGATTTCAAAATATTAAGAAATCAAAACAATGACTATGTTACATATTATTTTCATGGTACCAAAAAGAGATGGCAAAGGAGTGTGCAGTTCTTGCTAACATAAATTACCATAACACTTGCATTATGAATTAATGTTATGTAATGCAATTATCATTAGCTAAAATTAATAATTCAAAATATCATTATCTTATTATCTTAGTATTACCATGATTTGAAACGCAATGTGACGCAATTTTGTTTCCACCCGGTTGGAGAAAACATAATTCTGACAGTAGTTTATCAGATGTTTTGACTGTTTTTTACATCAATTCCATACTGAATGTTATCTGTATGATCTAGCCTAAAGACCAATGGAAAATTGAGCTGGTGGCTGATGAATACATTGGGACCTCAGGCGATCGTGAGAAAATTAGAGATGGGTTCACTGAGATTATTGGAGATGTGCTCTTTACCATTACTTCCCTTGAGACTGCAAACTTCCACAGAGGTGAGACCTTACTTGTTGGCAGTGATCAACACATAGCCTTGATGTTTTCACTCTTCTTGATGGGAATTTAATTTAACTTTCAGAAACAAATAAGCCTAAGTGTAGTCAATGTGTTAATGCATAAAGGTCCAATCCCTAATCTGAATGCAAACAGGAGTTTCCACATCACAGAAAAACAAAAGATGGGAATGTAGATTTTTTTGCGCCATGTGGCCAGGGGCAGAAAGTGGCAAATTCAGGTCACTCACTCATTCACTCACTCACTCACTCACTCACTCACTCACTCAGGGCTGGTTTGCACAGAGCCTGCGCTTCATCAGATGGCCTCTAGAGGGCGCGCCGTGGGTCTGCACAGGATCTGTGCTTGTTTCATTCTCAAATTGATTGGCACAGCTTTTGCTGCATGAAATGACAATAGGTATGCATTATTTATAAACACTGGTTTGGTCTATAAACAAAGTAAAATGAATCTACATTTTACCTACCCTCCAAGAATACTACACACAGTATATGACTAAATACTGATAGTAGATAATGATATACACCAAAAAATTGAAAATACTGAAACTTGGAACCAAAGTTGAAAGGTTGTTCTATAAATCATCACATTTTTATATTTGTCAGTGTTCAACTGAGGAATATGGTGACGATCAGACATTTGCAAGTTCAAGTTATTCTGAATCTGATACTGACATATCATAGACGTAGACCATGTAGTACGTACAATTAGTATAATTTATAATTATGTAATGACCATATACTATTACCATTTTAGTAAATGTTTTAGATGTCATGTATAATTGCTGAGTTCCAACATCACATAACCTGAATTTAGCCAGCCTGTTGTGTCCTTTCAACAATAACAGTCAAGGCTGGTGTTTATCATTATTACCATGCATTTAAAACATTATTACACTGAAACACACACACACACACACACACACACACACACACACACACACACACACACAGTGGGTGAGTCAGGACTGCTGAGGATTACACTAATGAATGACGTTTATCCCACAAACAGATGCAGGAGTTCCTGTGTACTTCTATCTGTTCCAGGAAAGTCCCAGCGTACTCAAGAACAAGAGACCAAGCTTTGTTGGGTCTGACCATGGAGATGAGGTGTTTTTTGTTTTGGGATTCTGTTTCACCACAGATCAACTGAAACTAAGTGGTAAAATGATACTTTAAGATAATGTAATTCAGAGTGATGTTCAGTCTATCAGAAGACATTGTGTTTAACATCTTTGGGTACCAACACTTTAATCCCTTCTCTCCCAGGATCATGCACGGAGGAAGACGAACAGCTCAGCAGAACCATGATGGCATATTGGGGCAACTTTGCTCATACAAGGTAGGAGTCTACTCAGGTGAGCAGAAGATCTGGGTTTCTCCAGTGTGATATTGCTTTACTCTCCAGGCCACATATTTCTTGGTAACTAACCCATTTCCTAAGCAAACAAAACATAATAGAACCAATAAATGATAGCTGTGTTGTGTGCCCTCTGTGTATATTTCATAGCCTCACAGACACTTCACAGCTTAATAAATCACTGGCTAGTAGTAAGGCTTGGCAAAGTAATCAAAGAACTCAACCAGCTCACATAATGAATACAAACAGTACTCAGTCTGTTACGCACAAATTCTTAGCTCCACAGTCCTAATGACTTATCAGGAATGCCATTATGTGACAGTGCTTACAAAAAACAACCAACTAATAATATGAAACAAAATGGCTTTTTTCTGTTCTGCATATTGTCACTTCTCATATTTTGTCCAGATTTAGAGATGAAGTAGGTAAATTAATGATAAGAAAGTATTTTTCTTTACACGTTATTCAAATGTTTTAATTACCATTCTAAAAAAACCAAATGAACAAATAGAAACTGGTGGCATCTCCTTTCCAATCTGCTATGGTGTGTGTGTGTGTGTGTGTGTGTGTGTGTGTGTGTGTAGGTCTCCTAATGGGGACGGCCTGGTCCATTGGCCACAGTATGGAGCAGAAGGAGACTACCTGGCCATTGGGATGGAGCAGGTACCTGGTCAGCACCTAAAGAAGGACCGCTTCAACTTCTTCACTCAAACCCTCCCAGAGAAGACCAGACAACACCAAGAGAAGATGGAGCTGTAGGTTACTGCTGTTCTCTATTTTACCTCTCTACTGTTAACCTACATTATTAAAAACAGCAAGTGTAAGACTGAATGGTTACATTGAATTTCACCAATGGATTAACTACATCATTATTCATTTTGGTTGAGTGGTCATCATTTGGTGTTTGAATTGCGAAATTGATGTTCTGTTTTTTCATCAAGCTGTTTCTCCACAGACTGAAAACAGGACCTGTAGTCCATACCCGGGGGTCCATGCCTACCTGGGTGTGCCGTTTGCCAAGCCACCTGTCGGCCCTCTGAGACTGGCCCCACCCCAGCCTGCAGAGGGATGGGAAGGAGTGAGGGATGCCACCCAGCAGCCACCCATGTAAGGCATTTATGCACCTGAGTGGTTGCATATATTTGGAAGAGTTGCATCCCCTACAGAAGTTATAACACATAATCTTTTCTTTCACAGATGTGTTCAGAATAAAGTGCTACTTGTGAATCTGTTAAAATTACTCGGCGGCATGATTGCAGAAGTCCCTGACGTTTCGGAAGACTGCCTTTACCTCAACATTTACACTCCAGCAAACGCAGCTCCAGATGCCAATCTCCCAGTAAGAGCCCTTTGCTGCAGATGTGGTGATCTTGCTCAGTTATTGAGATTCAACTTTAGATAAGTTTGTTCTTTAAGTGTTCCAGGTCTAGTTGGTTGCACACTATTTTGTGGCTTTAACACTTTGAAAGAGTGCCTAAATGATGAATCAATGTTAACTCCATAGGTGTGCGGTGATCTTAGCAAGGTGAAGAGCGTAAGAACTGAGGTGTGACCGTGGTGACGGGGTTTATGTATGTAAGGCAGGGCCTCACATATATCACCACAGGTCATCTGCCTTACATGCGTGAATAAAGGTGTCTTCAGTCAGACTACAGAAAGGCATAATATCCCATACTATATGTGTTGCACCGAGTTAATCAACTGAAAGGGAACCACAATCCATTTTATATTTGAATCAGATTGGAGTCTGTCAGTTTAGTCTAGTTTGTTTGAGATTCTTATGAGGTGAGCTCCTTCAGAATAATAGTAAATTTGTCCCGTAAATATGCTTCATTGAAAAAAGGTCTTTCTTTCCATAGGTCATGGTCTGGATCCATGGTGGGGGGCTAACAAGTGGGTCAGCCTCAGTTTATGATGGTTCTGCCCTGGCTGCTTACCAGGATATGGTTGTGGTTCTGATCCAATACCGCTTGGGACTACTGGGGTTCCTCAGGTAAAAAGGCTCAAGTCACTATTGCTGTTCTATTAGTTTTGAGACAATTCATTTCATTCAATTCATTCAACCAGTTCCAATTTAGAAATAAAGTATGTCCATTTAACACATAGCAAGTTGGCTAGTGCAGCTCTGTAGCAGCCTTCTTCAAAACAACAGAAGTTGCTGGAGACCGTTTCTTTAGAGTTCCAAAAATGGCAAATAAAAAACCCATAAAATTACTCCATACAGCTCATGCAGCATAAACCAAATGTTCTGAAGCCAAACAATTACACTGTGGGTCCAAAAGTCCAATATTTACCTCATTAACTTGTTCTGCACCACAGCAACCGTCACTACAGTAGCAAGCAGATACTGCCTTCAAGTGCTGTCGGAAATAGTGTAATTACAGGTAGAGCGCACTTGAACAACCCAATAAAATGGTAAATACAGTCAGGGCAAGTAAGTAAGGCATTGTGCCAAATGTGCCTTCGCTGCTTTGGAAAGTAATTCTGAGACAAAAGTAACTCTACACAGCAATGTCTGTCTTGAGTAATAAATCAAAGTTAGCTCCACTTAAACTGTATACCCCTGAAAATTTGTATAGTGGGAATCGATGAAGAATTGGATCGATAAGAAGAATTGAAAATGGCACCGGAATCAGTAAAATTCTAACGAAAGCCAGTCATACTATTGGCTGTCTGCTCTGCCTCTGTCTGACTTGTTTCACTCCAGTTGTGTGTTCTCTCCAGCACTGGAGATGAGCACATGCCAGGAAACTTTGGCCTGCTGGACCAGGTGGAAGCCCTGCGCTGGATCCAGGAGCACATTCACAACTTTGGAGGAGACCCAGGTTCAGTCACCATATTTGGGGAGTCTGCTGGTGGAATGAGCGTATCCCTCCTGGTAAGAATCAATTTACAGATAAACCATCATTTTTGAAACTGAAACAAATCAAAAACCAGTTCTGGCCAGTAATACCCAGTAAAGTCAATGTGAATTTACTACATGGAATATTTCATATTTTCTGTTGCTTGATTTTCCAGCTTCTCTCACCATTGTCTGATGGCCTGTTTCACCATGCAATTGCTGAGAGTGGTACTGCTGCAGTGGATATGGTTGTGACAAATGATCCACTGCCGGTTGCTCAGGTTATTTATGAATATGCTAAAGTTTTTTATGTAAATGTCTGTAAATGCAGAATATGTAGAACATACAGTAGCACCACCACATCCTCTGTTGTTTTCCTCTTTAAATTGAGATGAATCCCCGATATCTATCCTCAGATGATAGCCAATGTGTCTGGCTGTGGCATCACAAGCACAGAGAAGATCGCTGATTGCATGAGACACATGGATAATGATGCCATGGTGACTCTTGCTGTGGTGAGATGTGCAAAACTGATATTAGACAACTATATACTGACGAGATTAAAACACATGCCATGTCTTCCATAAGATCCTAGTGAAATATTCACTTATGTAGCTTTATTCACAGAATACTATTGTCATACAAAATATTTTGGTCACGATTTGTCAGTAAACCATCTGCCCAACGTTTTCCTTGATATCATTTTTCCTCACAAGGACCAAATGATAAGATTTCCTGTCAGTATCGATGGACACTTCCTGACAAAACCTTTGGCTGAATTGTTACAAAACCATGAACTTCTCAAAATACCTTTCATAACCGGCTTCAATAATGATGAATGGGGCTGGCTACTTCCTGGTGTAAGTATGAATGCAAAATTATCACTGATATTTGTTAAAACAGATAAAACAGTAAATGCATTTTTCAGAGTTTAGTGGAGACTGTTCTCCAGTTTTCATCTTAACCCCTGATACAATTGTATTGTTCGACTTCTGTACTTGTCTTAAACTTTAAACAAAACAAAACTGGTGAATCAGCTAACCTTCCCTTAGTTCTTTGCTCCTCCAAACTGGACAGAGGGAATGGATCGGGAAGACGTCATGTCCACTCTAGCCATGTTCTTCCCTGATGTAAGAGAAACAATGCCCAACATATACAGTATTTCACTGCTTGATTCTACTCAAGCTTCTCTGTTGTTAGACTTAATGCTTATTTTCTTTTCTCAAGCCCAAAGATGAATTGATCAGAGAGCTGATAGCAGATGAATATCTGGGAACCTCTGAAGATCGTGTGAAAAATAGAGATGGGTACACTGAGCTACTTGGAGACCTGATGTTCACCTTTCCTGCCATCAAGGTTGCCAATGCCCACAGAGGTATTTTTAGAAGGAAATGATGCAATCCAACAAAGGACTATTGTTAATTCTTTACTGTCACACACTTGCATAACTGAGACACTCCACACCCATTTGTTTACAACTAGATGCCGGTGCCCCTGTATACCTGTATGAGTACCAGTATGCTCCCAAATTCCTGCAGGAGAAAAGGCCGAGCTTTGTTGGGTCTGACCACGGAGACGAACTCTTTACAGTATTAGGACTCTGCTTCACCACGACCCATGTCAAAATAGAGGGTAAGTCCAATTAAAAATATATATATATTCAAAAATTTCACCAGAGATCTGGATTTGTCTCTGGCTTTCCTAGAATGCTAAATTTTAGCAGGTCTGCAACTGAAGCTTGACCAAACTTCCACCATTTTAGATGTGTGCACAGAAGAGGAGGAACAGCTAAGCAGAACCATGATGAGCTACTGGGGGAGCTTTGCTCGCACAGGGTAGGAATTTATTGTTATTATTATGATTAGCATTGAAGAAAAGATAAACTTGTTTTAAAAAAAACTGTGTGTGTAGGTCTCCTAATGGGGACGGCCTGGTCCATTGGCCACAGTATGGAGCAGAAGGAGACTACCTGGCCATTGGGATGGAGCAGGTACCTGGTCAGCACCTAAAGAAGGACCGCTTCAACTTCTTCACTCAAACCCTCCCAGAGAAGACCAGACAACACCAAGAGAAGATGGAGCTGTAGGTTACTGCTGTTCTCTATTTTACCTCTCTACTGTTACCCTACATTATTAAATACAGCAAGTGTAACACTAAATGATTACATTGAATTTCACCAATGGATTAACTACATCATTATTAATGTTGGTTGAGTGGTCATCATTTGGTGTTTGAATTGCAAAATTGATGTTCTGTTTTTTCATCAAGCTGTTTCTCCACAGACTGAAAACAGGACCTGTAGTCCATACAAAGCTTGGTGGTGTGAGAGGCCAGTATGTGAGTGTAAAGGGGAAGGAGACGGGGGTCCATGCCTACCTGGGTGTGCCGTTTGCCAAGCCACCTGTCGGCCCTCTGAGACTGGCCCCACCCCAGCCTGCAGAGGGATGGGAAGGAGTGAGGAATGCCACCCAGCAGCCACCCATGTAAGGCATTTATGCACCTGAGTGGTTGCATATATTTGGAAGAGTTGCATCCCCTACAGAAGTTATAATACATAATCTTTTCTTTCACAGATGTGTTCAGAATAAACAGCTACTTGAGGATCTGTACAAATTACTCGGCAACATAACTATAGAAATCCCTGACGTTTCGGAAGACTGCCTTTACCTCAACATTTACACTCCAGCAAACGCAGCTCCAGATGCCAATCTCCCAGTAAGAGCCCTTTGCTGCAGATTTGGTGATCTTGCTCAGTTATTGAGATTCAACTTTAGGTTTGTTGTTTAAGTGTTCCAGGTCTAGTTGGTTGCACACCATTTTGTGGCTTTGATGATGACTACATTTATAAACAGGCTGCAATAGGGTCATCTCTAAACACCCCAACTGAAGTTGTCAGTGTTTTAATGGGAAAACGTAATATTATGGCTATATATACTGTTCCCTGAAGGAGAGGACGTATGACATGTATAGTATGGGATATTGCGCCTTTGCGTAGTCTGACTGAAGACACCTTTATTCACGCCTGTAAGGCAGATGACCTGTGGTGACGTAGGTGAGGCCCCGTCTATAAACCCCGTCACCACAGTCACACCTCAGTTCAGTAGCCGCTCTTCACCGAGCCCTAAAAGTGAAGCGGGCCAACACAGTGTTGTACTTCGTTCCTTTTCTTCAGGGAACAGTAGTTATAGCCATAACATTACGTTCCCTTTCAGTCAATTCACTCGGTACAACACATACAATATGGGACATATATTCACGTCCCGCAGAACCGCCACTGAACTGGAAAGACTCCTGATGCCTTAGTGCATCACAGACCCAGCAGAGAGGACAAACATGTGTGGCGAGGCCCAACTTGCCACCGCACAAATATCACTCACAGACACTCCTTTAAACAATGCCCATGACATTGCCATTCCCCTGGTCGAGTGTGCCCGTACCCCATTCGGGTAACATGAGACCTGCTGCTGTAGGCCAGGGAGATAGCCTCTACAATCCAATGAGAAAGCTGCTGTTTTGACAGGGCTTTGCCCCGCACAGTGTTAGCGAAACAAACAAAAAAGCCGGTCACATGAGCACACACTCTGAGTACACTCCATATAAACGTGTAATGCACGCACTGGACGCAGGGCGTGTAACCTCTGCTGCTCCTCAGAAGCGAAAGGAGGAGAGTTAAAAGGAAAAAAGTTCAAAAGCCAATGAACTGTATGATGCAGACATGACCTTAGGTATATAAGCCGTATTAGGGCATAAAGTGACCTTTGAGTTACCCGGGGCAAACCAGGTTCAGGAAGGATGCACAGACAGAGCGTAGAGATCAGCCACATGCTTAGCAGAAGCCAAGGCAAGGAGCAAAGCAGTCTTATAAGAAACTAATTTCATATCCACACATATTCGAAACTGCAATCGGTAGCCTGCAGCTACTGTACTTTCTACCCATGGAGACACTGCACATGCATGCCACTCCTGTATATGGACAGGGAGCGGACTGATCTGACTCACTGTGAGAGGGCAGCTGCTCTTGTGTTTCGGCCAGAATGGCATGCCTTGATTCATGTTTAATTGGTCTGCTTTTGTGTGAACACACTTTATTGCCTTTATTACATTCAGTGGAGGCACATTCAAAACACTCAAACATGGGTGTGATGGCACCTTTAGTGGGGCACTGACAATAGGAGGAACAATGGGAATGTGTGGTTTTGTCAACTGTGAGCAAACATTTAACAAACTCAGATTCGGGACTTTGACCTGAGAACCGTTGAGCAGTGGAGTCAGAGGGCTGTCTGCAGGCAGTTGATCCCCAAGCTCAGCAGAGCACATAGCCTGATATGTTTGCAGCAGAGTGACAGAGCTAAGGGCCCTGGCTGTACCTGGCTCCGCATATCTTCTCCAGCTGTGCCGAGGAAAAATGCCAGTGCTTGGAGAGGACTGCGGGGGCCAGTCATTCCCTGGTTGTGTGAGGGTGCCAGGTAACCTGCCAACGCTGCCCCCTTGGGAGGTGGGTTCATCAAACCTACCTTCTCGGCTTTGAGTTTCTGAGAGTGAAGAAACTGGAAGTGGAATGAATTGTCGTCCTGACCGACCACCATGGCAACGGGGGTGGCTTGGCCTGCAGGTAAAGCCTCCTCCTGTTCCTCAGACAAACTGCACATGTCGTATCCAAGATCCAGCACATCTTCATCATCCTGGCAAACCTTGAGCACAGCTTGATGCTGGGTAAAGGCAGCGGAGGGATCAGACCGCATGACACCTAGCTCATCTAGACAATCCATTTGGGCCCCCCAACTAATGACAGGATTCTCTCCTTGGCAGTCCTCGCACTCAGATCTGGACGAAGCCGGATCCCCAGTCTCGGAGAGGAGAGGGTCCTCCCGTTGAACCGTTGCCTTTCCCAGCACTTTCTTTATGAAAGTAACCTGCCGTTCTAGAGTCAAACGTCTCAGCTGGATACAAAACGCACATACGTCAGGCTCGATCAACGCTCTCCGACCATGCACAATCCCGAGACAAACAGGCCAGGCATCGTGCTGGTCTTTTTCATGCAAGAAAAACTCACTCCTGAGGACAGGGGCAAATAGAAGACTTAATCCTTGCAGTCTTAGCTTTAGTGCTCATTCCAGATAGCTCTGTTAGCAAAGCTAAGCTAAACTAGCTGCTCAGAGACAAAGCATGCAACTTGATCCGAAAATCAGCACTCCGTAAACAGTGGACTCACTTTGGCTCAAGTTAACTCCATAGGTGTGAGGTGATCTTAGCAAGGTGAAGAGCGTAAGAACTGAGGTGTGACCGTGGTGATGGGATTTATGTATGTAAGGCAGGGCCTCACATATATCACCACAGGTCATCTGCCTTACAGGTGTGAATAAAGGTGTCTTCAGACTACGCAAAGGCATAATATCCCATACTATATGTATTGTACCGAGTGAATCAACTGAAAGGAGATTCTTATGAGGTGAGCTCCTTCAGAATAATAGTAAATTCGTCCCATAAATATGCTTCATTGAAAAAAGTCAAGGTCTTTCTTTCCCTAGGTCATGGTCTGGATCCATGGTGGGGGGCTAGCAAGTGGGTCAGCCTCAGTTTATGATGGTTCTGCCCTGGCTGCTTACCAGGATATGGTTGTGGTTCTGATCCAATACCGCTTGGGACTACTGGGGTTCCTCAGGTAAAAAGGCTCAAGTCACTATTGCTGTTCTATTAGTTTTGAGACAATTCATGTCTCTGTTGGCTAGGGATGGGTATCGAGAAACAGTTCCAATTTAGTCCTGGTTCCAAATAATTCACCAGAATCGTTAAGCCACCGTACTAACAATGCCTCTTATCGACCATTAATTTGACGCTGGCGGGTCACATATGTACTCACCCTCATGTCGGTAGAAACACCAGTGAAGTTGAAATAAAGTATGTCCATTTAACAGCAAGTTGGCTAGTGCAGCTCTGTAGCAGCCTTCTTCAAAACAACAGAAGTTGTTGGAGACCGTTTCTTTAGAGTTCCAAAAACAGCAAATAAAAAGGCCATAAAATTACTCCATACAGCTCGTGCAGCATAAACCAAATGTTCTTCAGTCAAACAATTACACTGTGGGTCCAAATGTCCAATATTTACCTCATTAACTAAAGGTCCCATATTCTACACTTTCCAGTGTTTTATTTTATGTCTTGAGGTCCATTAAAAGCTGTTTGTGTGGTGTCATGCACCAAAAAGACTCTCAATCCATTTTTACATGTTAATTTTCCAGCATCTCTCTGAGCCTTACCAAGAACAGGCTGTTACTGTTGCTGTGCCTTTAAGGCTCATTAATATTAACAACCCCTCTGTTCTGATTGGCTAACCGTTTCAAGAGTGAAACATGAGACATCACAGACCCGGCAGCTGCAGACAGCGAGAGGCAGAGAAAACTCTCATAATAAACAATGACAATCACTCAACTGCTTTGAAAAAAAAACCACTTTGTTAAACTATTATTTCTTACAAAAATGAAAATGAGCGAACCTTTGTGATGCCACAGAGTTAAGGAAGTCCAAATGGCTTGTATAGAGGTACGGTTTTCTAATATGGATTGTGTGGATTTAGTTGGCAACCGTGCGTTTTGATAACTTTCACAATGTTTAGATAGCACATCCAACTCCTTTATAGTCAAAGAGGCAAGGGAAATCCTGTTTTACACGATATGGGACCTTTAACTTGTTCTGCACCACGGCAACCGTAACTACTGCTTTCAATTGCTGTCAGAAATAGTGTAACTACAGGTAGAGCGCACTTGAACAACCCAATAAAATGGTAAATACAGTCAGGGCAAGTAAGTAAGGCATTGTGCCAAATGTGCCTTCGCTGCTTTGGAAAGTAATTCTGAGACAAAAGTAACTCTACACAGCAATGTCTGTCTTGAGTAATAAATCAAAGTTAGCTCCACTTAAACTGTATACCCCTGAAAATTTGTATAGTGGGAATCGATGAAGAATTGGATCGATAAGAAGAATTGAAAATGGCACCGGAATCAGTAGAATTCTAACGAAAGCCAGTCATACTATTGGCTGTCTGCTCTGCCTCTGTCTGACTTGTTTCACTCCAGTTGTGTGTTCTCTCCAGCACTGGAGATGAGCACATGCCAGGAAACTTTGGCCTGCTGGACCAGGTGGAAGCCCTGCGCTGGATCCAGGAGCACATTCACAACTTTGGAGGAGACCCAGGTTCAGTCACCATATTTGGGGAGTCTGCTGGTGGAGTGAGCGTATCCCTCCTGGTAAGAATCAATTTACAGATAAACCATCATTTTTGAAACTGAAACAAATCAAAAACCAGTTCTGGCCAGTAATACATAGTAAAGTCAATGTTAATTTACTACATGGAATATTTCATATTTTCTGTTGCTTGATTTTCCAGCTTCTCTCACCATTGTCTGATGGCCTGTTTCACCATGCAATTGCTGAGAGTGGTACTGCTGCAATGGATATACTTGTGACAAATGATCCACTGCCGGTTGCTCAGGTTATTTATGAATATGCTAAAGTTTTTTATGTAACTGTCTGTAAATGCAGAATATGTAGAACATACAGTAGCACCACCACATCCTCTGTTGTTTTCCTCTTTAAATTGAGATGAATCCCCGATATCTATCCTCAGATGATAGCCAATGTGTCTGGCTGTGGCATCACAAGCACAGAGAAGATCGCTGATTGCATGAGACACATGGATAATGATGCCATGGTGACTCTTGCTGTGGTGAGATGTGCAAAACTGATATTAGACAACTATATACTGACGAGATTACAACACATGCCATGTCTTCCATAAGATCCTAGTGAAATATTCACTTATGTAGCTTTATTCACAGAATACTATTGTCATACAAAATATTTTGGTCACGATTTGTCAGTAAACCATCTGCCCAACGTTTTCCTTGATATCATTTTTTCTCACAAGGACCAAATGATGATATTTACTGTCAGTGTTGATGGACACTTCCTGACAAAACCTGTGGCTGAATTGTTACAAAACCATGAACTTCTCAAAATACCTTTCATAACCGGCATTAATAATGATGAAGGGGGCTGGCTACTTCCTGGTGTAAGTATGAATGCAAAATTATCACTGATATTTGTTAAAACAGATAAAACAGTAAATGCATTTTTCAGAGTTTAGTGGAGACTGTTTTCCAGTTTTCATCTTAACCCCTGATACAATTGTATTGTTTGACTTCTGTACTTGTCTTAAACTTTAAACAAAACAAAACTGGTGAATCAGCTAACCTTCCCTTAGTTCTTTGCTCCTCCAAACTGGACAGAGGGAATGGATCGGGAAGACGTCATGTCCACTCTAGCCATGTTCTTCCCTGATGTAAGAGAAACAATGCCCAACATACACAGTATTTCACTGCTTGATTCTACTCGAGCTTCTCTGTTGTTAGACTTAATGCTTTTTTTCTTTTCTCAAGCCCAAAGATGAATTGATCAGAGAGCTGATAGCAGATGAATATCTGGGAACCTCTGAAGATCGTGTGAAAAATAGAGATGGGTACACTGAGCTACTTGGAGACCTGATGTTCACCTTTCCTGCCATCAAGGTTGCCAATGCCCACAGAGGTATTTTTAGAAGGAAATGATGCAATCCAACAAAGGACTATTGTTGATTCTTTACTGTCACACACTTGCATAACTGAGACACTCCACACCCATTTGTTTACAACTAGATGCCGGTGCCCCTGTATACCTGTATGAGTACCAGTATGCTCCCAAATTCCTGCAGGAGAAAAGGCCGAGCTTTGTTGGGTCTGACCACGGAGACGAACTCTTTACAGTATTAGGACTCTGCTTCACCACGACCCATGTCAAACTAGAGGGTAAGTCCAATTAACAAAAAATATGTATATTCAAAAATTTCACCAGAGATCTGGAATTGTCTCTGGCTTTCCTAGAATGCTAAATTTTAGCAGGTCTGCAACTGAAGCTTGACCAAACTTCCACCATTTTAGATGTGTGCACAGAAGAGGAGGAACAGCTAAGCAGAACCATGATGAGCTACTGGGGGAGCTTTGCTCGCACAGGGTAGGAATTTATTGTTATTACTATAATTCACATTGAAGAAAAGATAAACTTGTTTTAAATAAAACTGTGTGTGTAGGTCTCCTAATGGGGACAGCCTGGTCCATTGGCCACAGTATGGAGCAGAAGGAGACTACCTGGCCATTGGGATGGAGCAGGTACCTGGTCAGCACCTAAAGAAGGACCGCTTCACCTTCTTCACTCAAACCCTCCCAGAGAAGACCAGACAACACCAAGAGAAGATGGAGCACGGCGAGCTGTAGGATGGGCAGTGCTCTTGTCTTCGTGGGGAAATGGGAATTTAAATTTCATTAACTACAATCATGTCAATCAGATGAGATCATCTTACGCTGTACCTGTGTCATCAAGAAGACATCAAGACAGGAAAATGCTGCAATAATGTCTGTGTTCACCTGTGATTACAAAGGGCTGTTAAATTTACATTACATTACGTAATTTAGCAGATGCTTTTATAATAGTTCATTTATTTGGACATGTAAATGTAATTGTAAGTAAATTTACCTATCAATCACACATTTTCAAATTCACAAAAATGCACAACACTCCATACAAGACATGGAATACAAGAACATTCATTCATTCATTCAAACCTTTATTTAATCCTCAGGGACAAATTTAGACAAAGACTCATATGCAATGGTGCCAAAGTAACAATAGATAGAACGCAAAAATCAAATTAAAATTGGGTCTATGAATAAATATAAACAAAGTGAAAATATTAGTCAAAACATTTACATTCAAAATTCATGAGAACTACAAAAATCTTTTCAAGTTTATTTATATATAGGCCTTTATCACAAGCATGTCTCTAAGGACTTTACAGAGAATGAGCCTAGCAAAGTCTGGGGCTGAACTTGAACTTTAAAAATCTCCTCAGATGAAGTTCCTTGGGACAAAATCATATCAAACAACGAACTATTGCAATAGAGGGAATTCCAAAGTGACAGCCAAACCTTAGCTCTGGACTTGCTGAACATTGTGTTTTCACCACAGTACGTGAGCGAAGGTTTGAGTCACACAGGTTTTGAACAGCCATTTTCAAGATGTCTTAGATAAGAAGTTAAACGTGGCTTGGCAGACAGTTCTCTAGAGAAACTGCAGTATAATGACCATCCAGGCCATAAATCCCACAAGTGATTTGCTAAGATTTATGAACAGTCATTGAAGTGTGAGCATGAAGTAGCCTACATCAATTCAACTGGTGAAGACTCATCCAAAGTCTACCACTGTAATAAATTAACAAGTGATTATAATCAAATGACAGCCACAGCCAGTGAGCTGTGTATATTAAAGCACCATATTGGTAAAATGCAAGTGGCATCATGGGAATACTATGTATAGTGTAGAAGGGCAATGACCTCTAATATGAAAGATTAATATGTCAATTTGTGAAAAGTTGTAAAAAAAAAAAAACTGCAAAATACAACTATTGAATGTTTTTTTCATGTCAGTCATAAATAAAATGTACAGTGTGATGTGTGTGAATTTTCTGTAAATATGTATATATTTTTTTGAAAATGTGCATCAAAATAGGCTAACAGGTATGCTTAAAGTTATTGGTTCCCCAAAGTACCAGTCTGGCCCTCTCCTGTGAAAAAGTGTTGAACCGCCACTGGTTCGTTCATATTCCCAATATGACGTCATGAATCGGGGCTGGGGAGCCCTTGTTGACTGTAACTACTGGCTTTATCTAGCCGCACCATGTCCTTTGTACACTAATCCAGCAGGTACAGATTAGCATACTCCACTAGCTCGGTCAAAGGTAGAAAGCAAAACACACGAAGTTTGTCGCTTCCTAGTCTTCAGTCGGTTCTTCGTCGTGGTCGCTGTCAGGCTGCTCCAAAGCCAAAGGAGTGTCGCAACCAATCCGTCCGTCATGAAGCCCCCTGCACACCAAACTCAGGTCTTCCTGACACTATCTATATTGTTTCTGTATGTTGCTGCAGACCTGCATGGTAAGTAGGAAAAATGTACCTCAGTACAGTCACACCGACAATTACATAGTTTTACGTGTACCGATTTTAGATTTAGCAAATCATGTCAATATCCTGATATTAGCATACTTATGGTTTTGTGTCTGGTATAAATGCATCTGTTGTTAATCAGTCGTTGATTTTAAGTAGTTCACGCCTGATAGCTCACCCACTCACATTTTATTACGCTTTACCCCATATGACCTTTTACCTACATATTGGTAATGCATTACAGTACAGAGGTTAGATGCCTTTACCACTGAATAGATAGGGTTTGTCCTGCCTTACAAAGCTATCCCCAAAACAATTTCACTAGTATGTCGTTAATGAGTTTTTGTGTCCCATGGTGTTTCAGAAGCTTTTCCACCCTGCCAAGAATGGATTTCTGGGGGTAAACACTGGCATACCCATGTGAAAATAGGCTTGACTTGTAACACAATATGTACAGTTATGGTTTAGTAGGCTACAACACTAAACCATGATGGAACCGATGCATGTTTGAATAACTGCATGCAAATAAAAGTAAGCAAAAATAAAATAAGGAAAATAGTTTGTGTCACATTGACTCTATTGTGTTGATAAAATGTAAAAATACAGCTGCTAAAGTCTTGTTGAGAGTCGCTTCCTGTTCTTCCAGTTGCACCATGACTCTGACTCAATCCTAACGTCCCAACAGGGCCTGTAGTCCGTACAAAGCTGGGGCTTCTGAAAGGGACGCATGTGAGTGTAAAGGGGAAGGAGACACAGGTCCATGCCTACCTGGGTGTGCCGTTTGCCAAGCCACCTGTCGGCCCTCTGAGACTGGCCCCAACCCAGCCTGCAGAGGGATGGGAAGGAGTGAGGGATGCCACCCAGCAGCCACCCATGTAAGACACAGAGGAGCAGAGACAAAGACACATGCATTTCAACAGAGATGATAATGATGGCAAAAAAAAACCAAACTTATTCAATGACTCATGGATACAATGAATATTTTTCAGGTGTGTCCAAGACCCAGAGCTTCCCGTTGAACTTGCAAGAAATTTATCAATGGAAATTGAGTTCCCGGACATATCTGAAGATTGCCTTTATCTCAACATTTACACACCTGTCAAACCCTCTGAGAATCGAAAACTGCCTGTAAGTCTTTGAGCAGACAAATCAGATCAAGCAATACCAAGGCTCTTTTATTTGGGTTAGTTAATTTGGATCAGTCTGTTCATTTGTCAAGCAAACATTGTAGAAACATAGACAACCAGTCAAACGTTTGGACACACATGACTGAATGTACTATGTTTTTTTTTTTTTTTATCTTGAAGCCATTTTGATCTAAAGGTTTATGCTTAAATGCTTGAAATTTGTTTCTTAGACAAATATAAATAGTGAAGTTGAATTTCTTTCCAAAGCCTTTGCCCTTCCATCAAGGCAAAGGGCAGCTACTTTAAATAATCTAAAATATAAGATAGTTTTGATTTGTTTAACACTTTTTTGGTCATTGCATAATTCCATTTGTGTTATTTCATAGTTTTGATGACTTTACTATTATTCTAAAATGTGGAAAATAGTAAAAGTAAAGAAAAATGTGGTGTGTCCAAACTTTTGACTGGTAGTGTAGATAGGTGGATAGATAGATGATTTTATAGATGGATATATCTATGGTTAGATACATATTGTCTTAGAGAGATTTAATGCTGCATGTATGCAAAGTCCCAATAATGTGATATGTCATTGATTTTGCCAACAAGGTGATGGTCTGGATCCATGGAGGAGGACTGACCATCGGCTCTGCATCCTCATATGATGGTTCTGCTCTGGCTGCTTACCAGGACGTGGTTGTGGTTCTGATCCAGTATCGCCTTGGAATCCTGGGGTTCTTTAGGTAAGACTGTCCCGTCCCGCACCGGACCGACTGTGTGTCTAACTGGGTACTTTAATCGTCTCCAACCCCATGTGTTCTACACAGCACAGGAGACAAGAACATGCCGGGGAACTTTGGCCTGCTGGACCAGGTGGAAGCCCTGCGGTGGGTCCAGGAGCACATTCACAACTTTGGAGGAGACCCAGGTTCAGTCACCATATTTGGGGAGTCTGCTGGTGGAGTGAGCGTATCCCTATTGGTGAGGACACACACACACACACACACACACACACACACACACACACACATCATAGTGTAATGATTTACGGGTGACTAAATGCTACAATCCACCACAGTGGCCAACAGCGGTTTAGCACATCTTTTCTGCCTGCAGCATCAGATTCTAGGCAGGTGGTGCAGAACTACAGAGCAAACAGACAACTGTATTTTAAGAAGTTTCTTAGCAGGATCCCACTGCAGTGAGAGAGAAGGAACATAAGGTTCTGTACCCTAGTCTACATCAGAATCAGCAAGCTTTCTTATCATGTCTGTCCTCACATTCCCATCACTGGCAGGATTTGCCACTCTGCAGTTACTCTGCTATGCCCAAGTCATAACTTCACCTGACTGGAGACCTATCCTGAACTGTAGGCCTTGAGTACTAGAGTGTATATAGTGTATATATAAAAATTGTTAATAGTTCACTGCAAGCTGGTGTTTTTCCAAATACATTAAAAACTGCTGTTATTAAACCACTTAAAAAAAAAAAAAAAAACATCTAGATGCACCAGTTATCAGTTATTTTAGACCTATATCCAATCTTCCTTTTCTCAGCAAAATCCTGGAAAAAATAATATATAATCAACTGAATAGCTATTTAATTTTAAACAGCCACTTCAACGACTTCCAATCTGGATTTAGACCTCACCACAACACAGACAGCTCTTGTTAAAGTGGTAAACGATCTCCGTATGAACATGGACTAAATAAGGTCTCTATCCTTGTCCTTCTTGATCTTAGCTCTGTGTTTGACACTATCGATCACTACATACTACTGAATAGACGGAACAAATGGGGTGGGCTCTCTGGTCCGGTCCTTAACTTTTTTTGTCTACATTGAAAACTTCAGCTCTCAAAATGTTAACATCTCATGTGTTAACATGAGATATTTGTATATCACACTGTATTTAAAAGTGTGATATACAAATAAAATGTGTTATTATTATTACTATTATTTTTATTACTATTAGCTATTTAGCTATGTATTCATGTGACAGGGATCATGTAGGCCTACTAGTTCTATTTTAACGTTTGGCATGTTGGCTAATGGCTATACAAATGAATTGTATTATTATTGTTAGGAGTTTAGAAGCAAATATAGAAACCAGAGAAGCCAAACAATGAAGACCCATTCAATCAATCAAAACTAAAGTATTTACATGTTATGTATTCGTTACAAACAGGGATGTAACTGAAAATAAACTCAAGTTACTTTCAGTTACTTTTCAGCTGGCAACAGGTCATTCCGGTTTGTTGCTAAACACAAGTTAATTGAAAACCTTAAATACCTATTTAAGGACCAAGTTTAGGTTGATGACTAACCTGTGGGGCTCCTAATCTCTCCTCTTACGGGGGCAGGGGGCGCGTGTCGTTGTGTGTGTGTTTTAGCACCGCTGCACCGTGATCTCACCTCCAAATGCTATGCGCGCTATACGTGCCCACAAGTTCGAGTAGAACAGGACTAAACCATTTCACAGAAATAGGATCGGGTGCTGTCTGGGTGGTTACTTCTTTTTTTTTACATAAGCAGTTTGGAACTGACAGCTATGCCAGTGTTTTTGTGTCAGGGGTTGGCTGACCCATCGAAAAATGTTATTTTGTGATGGCTACTTTCCGTGATTGCTGTTGTTGTCCATACTGTTTCTTGTTTTGGCTATTTGTGCATTGGTGTTGTATGTTTCTTTGCTGTGGTATCATACTTGAATTTTCCTACACGATTGACACGATTTATCTCAACTCCTCATCTCGTCAACACATAGGATTTATACATTCAATTCCACGCAAATATTATTGCTGCAGTTTTTTATGAGCACAACATCACCAGCAACAGCACCAACATCTTGACATTCTTGTTTCCCATGTCATGAGCAGCTTCTCTCTCCATTGTCTGCTGGCTTGTTTCATGGTGCGATAGCTGAGAGTGGCTCTGCAGCAATGGACATGATCATGAACCCCAACCCTTTGCCTGTAGCCCAGGTGAGTTAAGGAATTAGAATAGATACACAAATTAAATATTTTTAAAATGCCCCTAAAAAATGCACATGATGATACACGTAATAAGTAGCTTCTTTTTTTTGTATTCTAGATAATAGCAAACCTCTCAGGCTGTGACAGTTCCACCACAGAGAAGATTGCCGAATGTGTGATGAAGTTGTCGGTTGACGACATTGTGAAGATTCACAAAGAGGTGAAATTTACAGAATCTTGGTTATAAAAGTGACCATAGCAACATTTTATTGTGTCGTAGACATGAACAAGTTGCTCAGGGTGTTGCCATGATCTAATTGAGAATTTTTGCAAATAGCACTCCTTGGATGACTTGTACTTGAGAAGGTGGCTTGCCTCAGCTCGGGCATATTTCAATTGACAGATTTTCATACTGAGAAAAATTCAACAGGATTTCTTCCAAGTGTCAGTTCCAACAATCACAATTTCAGTAATTATTAGTTTTGCTTCATGCCTACATGTCTCTGTTTTTCCATATTATCTGGTGCCAGCGTTGGAACATTTATTCAGTTGTTTGTCTTGTCCTCTATAGAATCAAATGATACAGCTTGGAGTGACTGTTGACGGGAAGTTCCTGCTCAGGTCTGCAAAGGAGCTTTTCCAGAATCATGAGATGCATAATGTGCCTCTCATGATTGGTTGCAATAGTGACGAAGCAGGATGGCTTTTTCCAAATGTGAGTTTAGATAGAATAGAATTTTCAAACATCCAATTTGGAAGTAAAAAACATGCAGTGTAATGAAAAACTGATGGTTTGGTAGAAATGTTTCTGCAGATGATGACGCAATGAAATATGTGACTGTTCATGTGCTATTTGTTGTTGCTGTTGTCTAATTTCTGCCCCTCATGACTGCCATACATACTCACTGGATTTACTCTACTATCCTTGATTATGTATTACTGGTGCATTTGCTTATTATTAATTTATTATCAGTCATTCAAAGTGAGAGGTTAACAGTATGCATGAAAACATGACTTCTGGAATAAGGAAATCTTAAGAAGGTAGATAGCACAATGCTCTTTTGACCTCAGTTAATGAATCAAATGTGCACCCACTGATGAATGGAGAACGGTCCAGTTATTATCGAATGTAATTCTGTGTTTTGTTCCTTTAGATGTTAGCTCGTCCAGGGTGGGTGGATGGAATGGACCGGGAAGAAGCCATACCCATTATAACCATGTTTACATACCGTGATGTAAGTGAGGACATCTGGTGAGATCAAAATATTGAGAAATCAAAACAATGACTGTTACATATTATTTTCATGGTACCAAAAAGAGATGGCAAAGGAGTGTAAAAAGAAAGAAAGAAAGAAAACAGAATTCTGACAGTAGTTTATCAGATGTTTTGACGCAGTGTTTTTTTACATCAATTCCATACTGAATGTTATCTGTATGATCTAGCCTAACGACCAATGGAAAGGTGAGCTGGTGGCTGATGAATACATGGGAACCTCAGGTGATCGTGAGAAAATTAGAGATGGGTTCATTGAGATTATTGGAGATGTGCTCTTTACCATTACTTCCCTCAAGACTGCAAACTTCCACAGAGGTGAGACCTTACTTGTTGGCGTTGTAAATGTTTTAGATGTCATGCATAATTGCTGAGTCCCACCATCACATAACCTGAATTTAGCCAGCCTGTTGTGTCCTTTCAATAATAACAGTCAAGGCTGGGGTTTATCATTATTACCATTAAAACCATTTAAAACATTATTACAGCGAAACACACACACACACACACACAGTGGGTGAGTCCAAAGATCAGGGCCCTCATTTATCAACAGTGCATACATACAAATATGTGTGTAAAGCATGCGTACGACCATTTCCAAGCAAAGAGTCTATTTGTTCTATATGGAGCGCGTTTTCAGACAGCGCACCAACGTTTTAACTGAAAGCGATGAGTGGCGACTCACTAGATTTTTGTTTTCCAAGTCCTGTTTTATTGGACCTCTGCCCCCACCGTCTCCTTCAGGGAGGACCTGCAGGCTTAGTGAAATATATTCAAATGATAATTATTTATCACGACAGGAGGCAAGTGGTCCGAAGTGTCCGGTCCACATTGGACAGGCTGGTCTCAGTCTGTCCTCTGCCTGTTGCAGCAATGTCCCTCTTGTTGACTATAATCAGGTCAAACTTCTTTTTTTTTCTTAATTTGTGCCACTGCTCTGCTGATAAAACAGTTTAATGCAGCTCACACCTGCTGACAGGCTGTATTTTTTCGCTTGTTTATTAATCTACCATCGAGTGTTCCAGAAAGTAGCTACTTTGTGGTGTGACACAACCTCAGTTACCAAAAATTAAATCGGAAAATGTCTTCCTCCTGCGTTCTTTGTCAGAGCCATGGCCAGCACAGAGGAGACATCGATGACATTTCCTGCAGCATTTAAAGGGAAGATTGTTACCATATATGGTCAATTGGGGGTGCATATTTATGCTAACGAGTGGCTGTGCATGAGCATGATGGTGGTTTAGAAAGTGTGGTATTTATCAAGACAGATTACTCACAGGTGTAAGTAAGTGTAGGTACCATCAGTACCATCAGATCGAATATCACGCCTTGTTCCTCCTGTCCTGAGCCTGCAGGCAGTTGTTTTAATTTGCTAACTAAGTTTGCTCCCGTTTCCCGGCAACATCTTTTAGATATCATATCACACAAGCGCCCGTCTTCCAGTTCATTAGATATAATTACATCCAAATTCCTCAAAGAAGTCCTGCCTATCTTAGTCTCCTCTCCATTGTAAACCAGTCCCTTATCTCCGGTTGTGTACCTGATTACTTCAAGAGTGCATGTGTCCAGCCCCTTTTTAAAAAACCTGGCCTTGATCCCCTCTCTCTTAATAATTACAGACCAATTTCTATGCTCTCCTTCACCTCCAAAATCCTGGAGAAAGTAGTAGCTGAGTGGCTTCTACAGGTGATTGAGGGACACAACATATTTGATCAATTCCAATCTGGCTTCTGGCGAAAACATAGTACTAAGACTGCCTTGCTTAGAGTTACCAATGACATCCTCTTGTGTGCTAATAATGGTGACCATTCCATCTTAGTGCTTCTCGACTTAGGCGCAGCCTTTGATACTATTGACCATGCCATCCTCATCGGAGCAGATGGGTTGGTATTTCCAGCACCGCTCTGAAATGTTTCTCCTCCTACTTGTCAAACAGACATTTCATGGTTTCTATTGGTAACTCTATGTCCTCATTTGCCCCTCTACTGTGTGGGGTTCCTCAGGGTTCCATCCTCGGTCCTATACTGTTCTCATTATACATGCTTCCCTTGGGTCAAATTTTCAACAGTTTTGGTTGGTATATCATACCATTGTTACGCTGATGATACTCAGCTGTACTTGTCTGTTAAACCTAATAATCTGAGCAATCTCATCACTCTCCACAACTGTCTGGGCGCTATTAAGGACTGGATGTCTTTTAACTTTTTGCACTTAAACTCTGATAAAACTGAGGTTCTTGTTTTTGGCCCCAATCACTTGGTTAATGAGGTTCAACTCCATATAGGCCCTCTGGCACCTAACATTAAAGCCTCCTCCAACCTGGGTGTTGTTTTTGATGAGCATATGAATTTTGAGCAACATATTAACAAGTTGGTTCAATTCATGTTTTCATTTTCTCACGCCTAGATTATTGTAATGCCTACATTATTGTAATGCCCTGCTCTCCTGCCTTAGCCAGACAGCCTTGGTAGTGAGGTCCTCCAATCAAGGTCTGCTTGTCATCCCCGGTTCTAGACTCAGATCTAAGACCATGCCTTCGCAGTTCTAGCCCCAACTCTCTGGAATCTTCTCCCCAAACCGATTAGATCAGCTGAGTCTGTTGACTCTTTTAAGTAACTCCTAAAAACCTATTTTTATAGGCCTTCTTGTGAAAAGTGACTGTATGGGTGTCTTCTTTGGTTATGATTTGTGTGCATGTACGATTTATTGTGTGTATTTTATAGGTTTGGCCTTTTTATCATGTTGTTTGTTATATATATATATATATATATATACATATATATATATATGTTTTATACTATACTTTATGTGTTTGATTGCATTATTTTGTTTTTTGGCTTTTAAGGGTTTGTTTTCTCTTAAAGTTGTTTTTATGTCTTCCATGTCTTTTCTTTCTGTTATCCTCTTGTTGTGAAGCGCTTTGTAAACCGTGTGTTTTAAAAAGTTGCTATATAAATAAAGCTTTACTTACGCACTTACTTAGGTGTGAGTACGCACATTTGATAAATACCGTTTTTTTTGTACATATGCACATTCTAAATTTTATTCGTAAAGAGAATTTAGAATCTTTTTTTGATAAATGAGGGCCCAGGACCGTTTTAGGATTACACTAATAAATGGCTTTTATCCCACAAACAGATGCAGGAGTTCCTGTGTACTTCTATCTGTTCCAGGAAAGTCCCAGCATATTCAAGAACAAGAGACCAAGCTTTGTTGGGTCTGACCATGGAGATGAGGTGTTTTTTGTTTTGGGATCCTGTTTCACCACAGATCATCTGAAACTAAGTGGTAAAATGATACTTTAAGATAATGTAATTCAGAGTGATGTTCAGTCTATCAGAAGACATTGTGTTTAACATCTTTGGGTACCAACACTTTAATCTCTTCTCTCCCAGTATCATGCACGGAGGAAGACGAACAGCTCAGCAGAACCATGATGGCATATTGGGGCAACTTTGCTCGTACAAGGTAGGAGTCTACTCAGGTGAGCAGAAGATCTGGGTGAATCTTCAATGTGACATTGGTAACCTTTTACTGTCCAGGTCACATTTTTCTTGGTAACTAACCCATTTCCCAACCCCCCCAAAAAATAGAACCATGAAATTGCTTTTAAAAGACTAAACTAAAATAACTGATAGCTGTGTTGTGTGCCCTCTGTGTATATTTCATAGCCTCACAGACACTTCACAGCTTAATAAATCACTGGCTAGTAGTAAGGCTTGGCAAAGTAATCAAAGAACTCAACCAGCTCACATAATGAATACAAACAGTACTCAGTCTGTTATGCACAAATTCTTAGCTCCACAGTCCTAATGACTTATCAGGAATGCCATTATGTGACAGTGCTTGCAACAGAGAATCAACTAATAATATGAAACAAAATGGCTTTTTTCTGTTCTGCATATTGACTCAACTTCCCATATTGTGTCCAGATTTACAGTTGAGGTAGGTAAAATAATGATAAAAAGTATTTTTCTTTGCACGTTATTCAAATGTTTTCATTTCCATTCTACTCCCAGTAGAAACACTGTCCAAGTGTGTATACACAAGGTCTATGTCATACAGTTAATTCAGTGCTTCATATGCATTTCCCATTTTCTCCACCATATAATTTGATTTGAAGAGTTTGTTATCCTGTCTATAGCACTATTTCTTCTTCATTTAATTACCTTGTGTCCTGTCTGCCTGTAGCAGAGTGCCTTACAACTGCAGTATCATTGTTTTTCTAAATTGGAAATCAAGATATTTCATAAATACACTCAAAAGCATTTAAACTTAATGTAGTTTCTGTAATCAGGTAAGAATGAAGAGCTGTCTTCAGCTTGTTTTAGATAAATGTTACTAGCCTTCAAATGCAATAAGGTAAAAGTTTGAAACTAATGTTTTTTCCCACGGCGCAGCCGAGGGCATCACGAGGCAAATTCAGGTCATACATTCAGTCAGTCAGTCAGTCAGTCAGTCAGGTAACGCTTAGTGAGATGTCGCTTCGTGAGATGGCCTCTAGAGCCACACCCTTCGCCGTCAATTTACAAACATCCACATCTTCTGCAGTCCTGCAAACCTTAATGGTAGGTAACGTTATTAACTGTGGTATGTAATGTTGGTGGAATAGGTAATTTAACCGATAAATGTGGAATAGGTAATTTAACCGATAAACGTGTCGCGCTAGCCGAGCATTGCTACCACACACACCGAGCCCCACTCTCAGCCGTTAATTTACATACATCCACATGTTTCGTTGTCCTATAAACTTTAACGTTAGATAACGCTATCACCTGTGCTATCTATGTGACGTAAGTGGAATTATTTAACCGATAACCGTGTCGTAATGCTTCAGTGCACTGAACTGAATTGAACACAGGCGCTGTGGGTCTGTAAAGGATCTGTGCTTATTTTTCTTTTCACACCCCTTTTGTATGCAGCAACTTCTTTGCAGTTTCATTTGTTCACAGGATTTTGTTCAAAAAAGGTCCTAAACTATATTTAAAACTCAATAGCGTTCCAGTGCAAAAACAAATGGACAACTAGAAACTGGTGGCATCCCCTTTCCAATCTGCTATGGTGTGTGTGTGTGTGTGTGTGTGTGTGTAGGTCTCCTAATGGGGACGGCCTGGTCCATTGGCCACAGTATGGAGCAGAAGGAGACTACCTGGCCATTGGGATGGAGCAGGTACCTGGTCAGCACCTAAAGAAGGACCGCTTCAACTTCTTCACTCAAACCCTCCCAGAGAAGACCAGACAACACCAAGAGAAGATGGAGCTGTAGGTTACTGCTGTTCTCTATTTTACCTCTCTACTGTTAACCTACATTATTAAAAACAGCAAGTGTAAGACTGAATGGTTACATTGAATTTCACCAATGGATTAACTACATCATTATTCATTTTGGTTGAGTGGTCATCATTTGGTGTTTGAATTGCAAAATTGATGTTCTGTTTTTTCATCAAGCTGTTTCTCCACAGACTGAAAACAGGACCTGTAGTCCATACAAAGCTTGGGGGTGTGAGAGGCCAGTATGTGAGTGTAAAGGGGAAGGAGACGGGGGTCCATGCCTACCTGGGTGTGCCGTTTGCCAAGCCACCTGTCGGCCCTCTGAGACTGGCCCCAACCCAGCCTGCAGAGGGATGGGAAGGAGTGAGGGATGCCACCCAGCAGCCACCCATGTAAGGCATTTATGCACCTGAGTGGTTGCATATATTTGGAAGAGTTGCATCCCCTACAGAAGTTATAATACATAATCTTTTCTATCACAGATGTGTTCAGAATAAAGTGCTACTTGAGGATCTGTACAAATTACTCGGCAACATAACTATAGAAATCCCTGACGTTTCGGAAGACTGCCTTTACCTCAACATTTACACTCCAGCAAACGCAGCTCCAGATGCCAATCTCCCAGTAAGAGCCCTTTGCTGCAGATGTGGTGATCTTGCTCAGTTATTGAGATTCAACTTTAGATAAGTTTGTTGTTTATAGTGTTCCAGGTCTAGTTGGTTGTATTAACACTTTGAAAGAGTGCTTATTGCCAGTAAGAATGATGAGGACTACATTTATAAACAGGCTGCAGTAGGGTTATCTTTAAACACCCCAACTGAAATTGGCAGTAATTGTATTAATAAGAAAACCCCAATCAATTTTATGTTTTAATCAGACTGGAGTCTGTCAGGTTAGTCTAGTTTGTTTGAGAATAATAGTTTTGAATCATTTTTAGAATAATATTAAATTCGTCCCGTAAATATGCTTCATGGAAAGTCAAGGTCTTTCTTTCCCTAGGTCATGGTCTGGATCCATGGTGGGGGGCTAACAACTGGGTCAGCCTCATTTTATGATGGTTCTGCCCTGGCTGCTTACCAGGATATGGTTGTGGTTCTGATCCAATACCGCTTGGGACTACTGGGGTTCCTCAGGTAAAAAGGCTCAAGTCACTATTGCTGTTCTATTAGTTTTGAGACAGAATTCATGTCTCTATTGGCAAGGGATGGGTATCAAGAACCAGTTCCAATTTAGTCCCGGTTACAAATTGTCTAATTTACCGGAATCGACAAGCCACCGCACCTTTTATCGATCATTAAGCATTTTGAACAGCTGGATGCTTCTCCAGTAGCTGCGCAACAGCCTTTCTGACCCTTTCGGTGTGCTATCGCAAACAATTACGTAATTTGATGCTGGCAGGTCACATACGTATGGTACTCACCCTCAAGTCAGTAGAAACCAGGGTCGAAACACCGGTGAAGTTTGGATGTCCATTTAACACACAGTGAGTTGGTTAGCGCAGCTGAGCAGCTCTGTAGCAGCCTTCTTCAAGACAGCAGAAGTTGCTGGAGACCGACTTTTTAGAGTTCCAAAAACGGCAAATAAAAAGACCATAAAATTACTCCATACAGCTTGTGCAGCATAAACCAAATGTTCTGAAGCCAAACAATTACACTGTGGGTCCAAAAGTCCGATATTTACCTCAATATCTCATTAACTTGTTCTGCAATGTGCCAACCGTCAAGCAGATCCTGTGTTCAAGTGCTGTTGGAAATATTGTAATTATGGGTAGAGCGCACTTGAACAACCCAATAAAGTGGTCATACAGTCAGTGGAAAATATTTTGTTTTTGTTTTGTGATGTTGACCTCCAATTACTTGAATTTCTTCTATTCTACTTGAGATTCTTCTATTTTGTTCTCCCAAGTAAGGCATTATGCTAAATGTGCCTTAGCTATTTTGAAAAGTAATTCTGAGACAAAAGTTACTCTATACAGTAATGCCTTTCTTGAGTAATAAAACAAAGTTAACCACTAAAGCTGTATATAGTCTTTTAGCCCTGAAAATGTATGCAGTAGGAATCGATAAAGGAATCGATAAAGAATCAAATCAATGAGAAGAATCAAAAATGGCTGTGTAATCTGGAAAAAGCCAGCCCTACTATTGGCTGTCTGCTCTGCCTCTGTCTGACTTGTTTCACTCCAGTTGTGTGTTCTCTCCAGCACTGGAGATGAGCACATGCCAGGAAACTTTGGCCTGCTGGACCAGGTGGAAGCCCTGCGCTGGATCCAGGAGCACATTCACAACTTTGGAGGAGACCCAGGTTCAGTCACCATATTTGGGGAGTCTGCTGGTGGAATGAGCGTATCCCTCCTGGTAAGAATCAATTTACAGATAAACCATCATTTTTGAAACTGAAACAAATCAAAAACCAGTTCTGGCCAGTAATACACAGTAAAGTCAATGTGAATTTACTACATGGAATATTTCATATTTTCTGTTGCTTGATTTTCCAGCTTCTCTCACCATTGTCTGATGGCCTGTTTCACCATGCAATTGCTGAGAGTGGTACTGCTGCAGTGGATATACTTGTGACAAATGATCCACTGCCGGTTGCTCAGGTTATTTATGAATATGCTAACGTTTTTTATGTAAATGTCTGTAAATGCAGAATATGTAGAACATACAGTAGCACCACCACATCCTCTGTTGTTTTCCTCTTTAAATTGAGATGAATCCCCGATATCTATCCTCAGATGGTAGCCAATGTGTCTGGCTGTGGCATCACAAGCACAGAGAAGATCGCTGATTGCATGAGACACATGGATAATGATGCCTTGTTGACTCTTGCTGTGGTGAGATGGGCAAAACTGATATGAGTAGACAATGCACTGATGAGATTAGTTGAAATCAACTATATTCACTTGTGTAGCAAAATATTTTGGTCACGATTTGTCAGTAAACCATCTGCCCAACGTTTTCCTCAACACCGTTTTTCCTCACAAGGACCAAATGATGAGATTTGCTGTCAGTATCGATGGACACTTGCTGACAAAACCTGTGGCTGAATTGTTACAAAACCATGAACTTCTCAAAATACCTTTCATAACCGGCATCAATAATGATGAAGGGGGCTGGCTACTTCCTGGTGTAAGTATGAATGCAAAATTATCACTGATATTTGTTAAAACAGATAAAACAGTAAATGCATTTTTCAGAGTTTAGTGGAGACTGTTTTCCAGTTTTCATCTTAACCCCTGATACAATTGTATTGTTTGACTTCTGTACTTGTCTTAAACTTTAAACAAAACAAAACTGGTGAATCAGCTAACCTTCCCTTAGTTCTTTGCTCCTCCAAACTGGACAGAGGGAATGGATCGGGAAGACGTCATGTCCACTCTAGCCATGTTCTTCCCTGATGTAAGAGACACAATGCCCAACATATACAGTATTTCACTGCTTGATTCTACTCAAGCTTCTCTGTTGTTAGACTTAATGCTTATTTTCTTTTCTCAAGCCCAAAGATGAATTGATCAGAGAGCTGATAGCAGATGAATATCTGGGAACCTCTGAAGATCGTGTGAAAAATAGAGATGGGTTCACTGAGCTACTTGGAGACCTGATGTTCACCTTTCCTGCCATCAAGGTTGCCAATGCCCACAGAGGTATTTTTAGAAGGAAATGATGCAATCCAACAAAGGACTGTTGTTAATTCTTTACTGTCACACACTTGCATAACTGAGACACTCCACACCCATTTGTTTACAACTAGATGCCGGTGCCCCTGTATACCTGTATGAGTACCAGCATGCTCTCAAATTCCTGCAGGAGAAAAGGCCGAGCTTTGTTGGGTCTGACCACGGAGACGAACTCTTTACAGTCTTAGGACTCTGCTTCACCACGACCCATGTCAAAATAGAGGGTAAGTCCAATTTTAAAAAAAATACATATTCAAAAATTTCACCAGAGATCTGGATTTGTCTCTGGCTTTCCTAGAATGCTAAATTTTAGCAGGTCTGCAACTGAAGCTTGACCAAACTTCCACCATTTTAGATGTGTGCACAGAAGAGGAGGAACAGCTAAGCAGAACCATGATGAGCTACTGGGGGAGCTTTGCCCGCACAGGGTAGGAATTTATTGTTATTATTATAATTCACATTGAAGAAAAGATAAACTTGTTTTAAATAAAACTGTGTGTGTAGGTCTCCTAATGGGGACGGCCTGGTCCATTGGCCACAGTATGGAGCAGAAGGAGACTACCTGGCCATTGGGATGGAGCAGGTACCTGGTCAGCACCTAAAGAAGGACCGCTTCACCTTCATCACTCAAACCCTCCCAGAGAAGACCAGACAACACCAAGAGAAGATGGAGCATGGCGAGCTGTAGGATGGGCAGTGCTCTTCTCTCCGTTCCATTGGCATTTTAAACACTCCATCATTAACTACAATCATGTGAATCAGAAGAGATCAACTTACACTGTAACTGTGTCATCAAGTAGAGACAGACGCCTGACAGGAAAATGCTGCAAAATAATGTCTGTGTTCACTTGCGGTGTTAAGTGTTCAGATTACAAAGGGCTGTTAAATTTACCTATCAATCACACATTTTCAAATTCACAAAAATGCATAACACTCAGTATGAGACATGGAATACAAGAACATTAATTCACTCAAACCTTTATTTAATTCTCGGGGACACATTGAGAGAAAGACTCTCATTTGCAATGGTGCCGAGGTAACAATGGATAGAACGCAAAAATCAAAGACAAATTGGGACAATAAATAAATAAAAACAAAGTGAAAATATCAGTCAAAACATTTACTTTTAAAATTCATGAGCTTTTCATGCATCAATCAATCTTTAAAGTACTTTGCAGTTCATTCCACGTATGAGGGACACAAAATCTAAACGCAGTCTTTCCTAAGTCAAGTCAAGTGAAGAATTTTAATTTAAGGAATTTGAAGAACAAGCCAATCCAGGGATCTGGTTTGACAAGCTCCAACATCCCAGTCCAGTAGTGTTGTGATATAACATGGTCATTTGTGAAGAAGGGCTCTGTAGATGAAGCCGAACCTGAGCTTAACCTGTCGACAAGATACAAAAGTCCCCCATAGGTTTATCAATACACACACACACACACACACACACTTAGAACAAATGACACTAGAGGAGGGCACTAGTGATGCTGTGTTGTGCTACAACAGATCTGAGCACTATGGGACACATGGAAATATCCTGTCTGTATAATGAAAGTCCCCCATGCCTTTACTTAACAGGCACAGAACACACACAGACAGGGAAACTGAACACAGCACTTTGAATAAAACTTATGCATTTAGACAAAACTTATGTATAATAGATGATGAAAGATTTTCAAACTGAATATCCATGTATTTGGTTCTCTCATATAGATTAACATAAGAGATGAAACTTGAATACATGAGGTAGATGTTTCAGCTATTTTATATATCTGTGTGTCACAGCCAGAACCTTCAGGACATTTGTAATATTCTTGGTCTGTTCCTTACAAAGCATGGAGGTTTGTCCCATGATTCTCCACAAAACGCATTAACTGTGAAGAGCTTCTTGAACATTTCTCATGACATAATGCTGTAACTGCTGCCTATACAGAGCTGTGAAAAGTGAAAAGGGATAACTGTACATTCTAATATAGCAAACTGATTATGACGATACTTGTTATCTACTAAATGATCAAACCTGTGGAAGTTGAAAATAAGCTTTTTTAAGTAGACTAGTATTTTTTTTTTTTTAGCTTTTACACCCTGGAGTAATTTCAACCTCGCTATGAGACCTAGTTTCAATAAAATGATCTGAGTGGGAATTCAGCAGAAATAAGCATGTGACTTGTGTTTTTTCATTCCTGGCCCACAGTTTCTACGATTTAAACTAAACTAAACAACTTAAAGTGAATACTAGCAGAGTGCCAGTTACAAGCTTGCCATGTGGGAGAGTATGGGTAAATAATGCAATATTGTTTTTCATTAGCTGCATCGATTTTGTTGAATACACAGTTTATTAAAATTGTATTTGTTGTCTGAAGGTCTGACAGCTTTATTTGAAGTAAAAAGGTAAGGAAAGGTAAAAAAAAAAAAAAAAAAAAAGTAAAAGGAAGGTAAAAAGAAAAAATAGTGGAGGGGCAAAAGCACTAAAGATACTTTCTTATAAACTGACAGAATCAAACAGACAAAATCAAATATTGCGTTTATCAAGAATAATGTTATGCACAAGACGCTAACGGGTAAACAGGAGATTGCAGAAGAGTTTGCTGAGTATTATAGACAGTTATATAGTTCAGACAAGGAAGAAACTCAAACTCAACTGAGATTATTTGCAAGGATTAAATCTACCACAAGTGACTAACGCACAGAGCCAAAGCCTCACCACACCAATTACTATCGAAGAGATATCAAAAGTGTTTCAGGGACTAAAGCCAGACAAGAACCCAGGCAGTGATGGTTTCACTGGAGAATTTTACCAGGAGTTTAAAGTACAACTTACTCCTATCCTACATAAAGCGTTTAACTGCGCATTAGCACATGGAATATGGGCAGACACATCGTGTAACTCCATAATAACAGTTATACATAAGGAAGGTATAACTGCAATGTGAAGGATACAGGCGTATAACTTTATTAAATGTGGACCAAAAGCTGCTAAGTGGTATACTCTCCGACAGGCTAGCAAACGTTATGCCTGATATTATAGAACTAGATCAGACAGGGTTCATTACAAATAGACAATTATCAGATAATGTTAGATGTACACTGAACGTAATGGAACATGTACAGAAAAATGATGTCCAGGCTCTCATACTTACTCTTGATGCAGAAAAAGCATTCGATAGAGTTGCCTGGCCTTCTATTTTTGAGACTTGTCGAAGCTTTGGCTTTAGCAACGTTTTTATTTCTTGGTTGCAGGCTATGTATGGAATCTCAAAAGCTCAGGTCAGAGTTAACGGAACACTGTCAAGTCGCTTTGAGCTTATGCGTCCGCAAATCCATTATTTTCAATGTGGGCGTGCTGCAGACGCAGCATTTTGACTAGTCATAATGTAATGAAAGATATCTTAAATTAGCATTTCGGTTGGTCATATGAGAGATATCTTAAATGCTAATTTACAATATCTCTCATTACATTATGACTAGCCAAAATGCTACTTTAAAATATTTCAGATATCTGTAATGAGAACTACTGGAACTACCACTACTAGGCCTGTACTGCTGCTGCAGCTGTAGTAGCAGCAGCAGCAGCAGCAGCAGTGTTGTTGCTTGCCACTACTGACTAATACCACCTGGCTTAAAAGTACTGCTGCAGCAGCAGGAGCTGCAGCGGCAGCACCATATGGGCAGCACCCAGCACATTCCCCTGGTAAAGCTCTTACTGTGGACTTTGACAAGGGCCTAGAACCCGATAAGATAAGATAAGATAAGATAAGATAAGATAAGATAAGATTAATGCCCTTGGGAAATTCAGGAAAAGTAGCTGGTGAAGCAACTTTTCAGGTAGGTTGCAGGGGGACAAACGAGATTGGTGGTGTCTCTCGCGTCAGCCTAGTTTTTTTTTTTGTTTTTTTCTAGTTAATTTTGATAGGTCTCTTCCTACCAACCACCAGCTCTTCAACGAACCGCCATCACTAACCGCCAGACCACACCTTTGGAGCGGCTGGCAGGTTGGCTTCAGCAGGACACGAATCGCACCTCGTTGTACCAACCACAAGCTCTTCAACGAACCGCGTTCGCTAGCCGCCATGCCACCTGGTCCAAAGTATCAAATGTAAAAAAAAATAACTAAAGAGAAAGTTTCCAAACACGCCCATCAAGCGTCCAATAGGAGGAAAGGTTCCCAAAGAGAGCCTCTTGCCACGGTCCAAGCATCAGCTTTATCAGCGCCCAGGGGAGCATACCTTACTGTCCAAGTAGTCCATTTTGTCCAACAATGTCTGAAAGGAAACAACTGAATTATTTGTGTGAAGAATTCCCTGCAAGTCTCCTTTTTCCGCGGCCGTCACACACTCTCCTTCCTTTCTGATTGTCCTTGCCAATTGCGCAATCCGTATAAGCAGCTTGGATGCGCGGGGCGCGTAACACGCACCAATGTTATGGTACCTGTGGGGCGGGGTGGGAATAATAAACCCTGTTGAATAATTTGAATTGTATCCGTCTCAAGTTCTCATTATCTTATGGATTGTATATTGAAATGTGCTTTTAGCTTGCTCTCATGTGAAAACGTAAGTTAATGGAGCATACAGATCCACAATACAATGCTAGTGGTCTTTAAACAAGAGAATGTAATATGTGTGCAGTCATGCACGTTTCATGTAGGATAGTTGGTTGTGTTGATCTTTACTCCATTGTTAAGATTTATGTAGTTACCCTTTTTTCTGTAGACACATTACACTGTAAAAGAAAAATATATAACTACCGTATTTCCTCTAATACTGGCCGGTAGTCAATTAAAAGCTGGGTCTCCGATAATGGCCGGGGGCGTGGTCTACACGAACAAATAAAGGCCGGCCTCAAATACAGGCCAGAGAAAAAAACAAAGGAAACAAGACTAGGTCAAAACCTAGTATATGGCTGGACCGTGTCCATCTCCTCCGCGCCCATGGCTCCCGATCCAAGCCCCGGACGCCCGGTGACATATCGGCGTCGGGACCCCCGCCGAAATCTCGGCCGGATCACCGGGAACACATCAGCGCCTAGCTGTCGGCTCTGGCCGGCACCGTGCCCCCGGGAAACACCGGGAAGCGTCGGCAAGTCCTCGGCGTGCCGAAACCTCCATGCTTGTCTGTCTCTCTCTCTCCGCCGACAGAACAGAGGGCTGTCAGGTGGACTGAGCTCGCGCATATGCATCGATGCAAACGGTGGATACCGGTAAACTCCTGGTACCTGTTTGTAACTGCAGTTTGTGGTAGGGATGCACCGATCCGATACTTGGCATCGGTATCGGGCTGATATTGGCCTAAAATGCTGGATCGGACATCGGTGGCAGCTAACGTTATAATCCGATCCGATCCAGAGCAATCAGTTCGAGCCCCCGGAGTAATAAACGGGCGTAGTCGCCTGCCGTAAAACATGCCTGAGTTTGCACGTGACGCGACACGAGCGAGTGAAGAAGTTGGAAAAAGAAAGCGAGCGTGCAGGCAATGTGCTGATGTAAACATGTCAGCGGTTGGGAATTATTTTAGCCACAAAGGGATGCTAGATGGCTATGCCATTACTAGCGTCCCAAAGATCTTTATCCAACTCACTTTACCAAGAACTTCATCTGGCGACGCCTTCCAAACGCCTGCTCCTTAGCTCAAACTTACATCGAGTGTCCTTGGGCTTAGTATCATGTACACGCCACCATAAAGGTTTCAATTAAGTCTTCCGTTTTCACAAAACGAAGCTTTTTGGAGATGGGGGCTAAAGCTAATGCTACCGCGCTGATGACGCTGACGCGACCTGTGCGTGCGTCAGCGTCAGTGACTGTCAACACTGTCAGTGAACGGAGGAACAGGCTGACTGCAGAAAGAGGTGAGATGCTTCTGTTTCTGAAGAAAAACCTGCCTCTTGTCCTTAAGTGATTAAAACTAGACTAGACTTGGCACACACTGGATGTTATGCCCAGAAAAAGCCTATGTGTAGCAGTATTTTTTCTGTCAGTTATTCACACTAAAGAAGAGGGAAAAAAATATAAGCAAAGGCTGTATGGTTGTTTCAGTATTGTTTTGTAGCAGTATGCACTGGTCAGTTTATTGCTCTTTTGCACTTTTGTGAGTTTTTTTGCACTGTATCCCTATATTGCAGCAATCTTTTATATATCCTAGGAACTGTCATTCCTATTTTGGTCAGTTCTTTTGCCCTGCTGCTTTTCTTTTTTTTAACAATAAAATTATTGTTCCCATGTTATTTACATGTTGTATGCAGCTGTGTAATTACAGAAGAAAAAAGGGGTCAATATCGGATCGGTACTCGGTATCGGTTGATACTCAAAATTCTGGTATCGTTATCGGATTGGCAGTAAAAAAAAAAACGGTATCGGTGCATCCCTAGTTTGTAGTAATGTACAAGTGCCACAAGAAAGCTCGGCCGGCGGAAGTCTCTGGAGCATGCCGTCGTCGATTACCGTAATTATCGTAATGCATTGCAGTAACAAAAAAACGGCTACCTAACGTACCCCAACAGAAGCAGATCAGAAAACAAGGAGGCTTCCTACTAAAATATGAGCAAATATACTTATCAAACAGAGGGAATTAGAAATAAAGGCCTGTCTCTAAGCCTGCTTCCAATAAAGGCCTGGTACCCTCTGCAGTTGACGTAAATAAAGGCCCGTGCCAATATTAGAGGAATTAGATAATAATAGGTAATAGAGAAAAGGATGGTATTAAAAAACTGTTTTAATTGTGTTCAAAACTGAAGCCAATAGTTTGTCATTTAGGATTTTCCCTGCCACCTGCAAGTCGAGGTTATTCTTGGTAGTGACAGCCAATCACGTTTCCGTCTGCTACCACAAATCTACCAGGATTTGTATTCTATGGCCAATCAGCGCTCGTATCGCTACCAAGATTTCCCCCAGCAACTACCAAGAATTGACCAATCATCTCCGAGTGATTCTGAGAGCGTGCCCGCCCGGAGACCTGCCTGAGACATTGCAGTTGTCGGCTGTAAAAAAAGAAAGAATTGATACGGTAACGACCGATTGCTTCACTTACCAACATTTCGAAAGTAAGTCAATCCTTTATAGCTATTGTTAATACAAATAAATTGGCAAATATATATATATATCTATATTATAACGTTACAGCTTGCTTTCCGATAGCGATTTTGAGACTTCCTACTAATATTACGTTGATGTAAAGTCAATTTAACGTTAACATATCTGACAAAGTAACCTGCCTGTTGATGACATTAGCGAGCTATGTCATTAAATGAACATTAAGTTACAAACAGGTGTCCAGTACAGTACAGTTACGACTTAGTTTTACTATTTCATTTTATTTTAGCTCATCATGCTGTTACATACGTTTATTGTAAATGAATGAATAAATAGCTAAGTTAGCAGACTAAAAGAACTTAGAAGGTGGCGGACCGCTCCAGTCCAGGTCCCCTTCCCCTCATCCACTAACGTTAACGTTACCCCTTACTTAAAAAATCCTATAAGCTGTGTTTAATGGTATAATACGTTACTTGTGATAGCATGTATCACTCCGTTATAATGCTTTACTTCTGACCCATAGTGATTCTGGGATGTTATCCGAGATTTGGAGCCTGTTGGAAAAATATACATAGACAGAGCATAATATAAAATCAACATTACAAGGTGATCATGACTGAATATAACTGGTAGTATACACAGCTGCCTTAAGTAATGTGTTACCAAATGTTTTGTCCATCTCATCTTTCACAGCTGTGCTATTTACATCTGTTTCTCTGTTTTTTTTATATTTTCATTTTTTAATCTAGATGGAACCTCGCTTCAGGAGACGGGCTGATGGCAGTCTAAACCTCACAGACACAATTGAAGCGACAAAGGTGAGGGAAATAAACAAAGTAAAGCCGTGGATGCGACCCATGTCCCCAGAGGGAGTGCTGGACAAGGCCAGAAAAGTTGTAATTTAGCACCATGGAGATCCAGCAAACAGAAAACACCTGCTGGGTTTCTTCGAAATCCAGTTTGGTATGTTTCGCGGGCAGACATTCAGGTGGGTGGCTGAAAATGCCCTGGGGTATGCTGCTTACCTGGTGGCAGCTATGAAGAGGGACCCCACAGGAGGCAGCAAAGACTCCCAAGACCATGCCCACAACAAGAGGTGTTTCAGGGAGTATACTGAGCTCTTTCCTATTGGCAGAATTGCCATTGCCATGAAGGAAGAGCAATATGCTGGGAAAACTCCCCAGCACGCTGCCACCTCCCAGCACGCTGCCACCACCGAGCATGCTACCACCATCCAGCACTGTGCCCCCACCCAGCAAACTGCCACCACCCAGCTCTCTCCCCCCACCCAGCACGCTGCCGCCACCCAGCACACTGCCCTCACCCAGCATTCTGCCACCACCCAGCTCTCTCCCCCCACCCAGCACGCTGCCGCCACCCAGCACACTGCCCTCACCCAGCACTCTGCTGCCACCCAGCACACTTCCACCTCCTCTCTCCGCTCCCTCTTGGTTAGGAAGTTGCCTAACCAGAAAAGCCTGACCAAGACTGTAAAAAGGCTGGTTTCCCCCCTCAAAGCCAAACCTTGTAAGCAAACATTTATTTGTATAACACAATTTTTTTATGTTTAGTATTTATTGCTGTTCAATACTCATGATGTTTATCTGTTTGTCCTGCTTTTTGTTTTTTTAGCTTTGACCCAGGCACGCGCACGGCCCTCACCCACCCACCTGTGTCCACTGAGGCAGCCACAGGGCCCTCACCCACCCTCACCCACCCTTCTGTGTCCACTGAGGCAGCCACAGGGCCCTCACCCACCCTCGCCCACCCATCTGTGTCGACTGAGCTGGATGACAGCACACTGCTGGCAGAGGCAACTATAGGTTGGAGGAGGCACATGTGGCACGTAAGTTTATACTTATTTAAAACATACAACACAATATTAATTACTGCAAAATTTGCTGGTCTGTGAGTGGTACTGGAAATGTTCATTTCTTTTTTTTTCTTTTTTTTACTTTTCAGAAGTTTAACAAGTTTCCTTTCCAGGGATAATAAAGTAAAGTGAAGTGAAGTAAAGTGAATTTGCATTTGTTTATTTATGTGTTTATTTCTTTGTTTTTGTTCTTTCCAGCACGACGAGTCTGTCTTCCAGCTGGCTGGATACACACCTTGCCTGAAGTGGACCAGAGGTGGATATCCAAGGCCCTGTTCAGGTGGACAGCACAGGGGCATCCTGAGCTGGACTTTAGCAGGGTGGACAAACTTTGGTGGTATCCTTCACAGGTGCCACTGAAGACCAGTAATTCTCCTCCATTGGAAAATTACTTTGGCCATCCCCTGCTGCTCTGGATGCCACGAAAGCTGTGGCAAGCCAAGCTGACCTGTCTGCATCCAGACTGTCACAAAGAACTTCTGACCTCAGCCGGCCTGCACCAGAAGATCAGACAGGTGGTGGCCGTGTGTAAATTCAGTAATTAATGTATTTTACTTGTAACAAATTACAGTTCAGTTATAATTATCTCATAATTATATTAGTTCCGGTTCTAATTCCATCAGCATTTATTGTCTTTCCACATTAATTAGGACAAAATTGTCATATGACGATATGTCTTAATGACTGATAACAAGTTTGCCTGAATAATAACAAATGTATCTTATTGTGAGATATACATATTTGATATATAGTTATGAAACTTGACTCACTAAGTTTGAATACTTCAGTAAGTCCCTTGACATACAGTATGTAGGTGACTGTACATGGATGGATCCCTCAGTACAATAGATATAAACAAATAGACCTTTGGGTGGCAGCATCATCAAGCATCAAGGCTTTAATGCCTGGAGGAGTGTTTACAGTTTTTCTCCAATATTTAGATGCATTGCTGCTGACATTGTACAAATCACTTCAAATACACTCGTAACTCTTAATAACTTATGCTTCTCTTCAAACAATTCAACTATCACATTAGCATAGTTTGCATTACATGCATTTAATACAAGAGGGCTACAGCCAGGCAGTGAGTACAGATTTCACCCGAGGGTCTTCTGCTCATTATTTTTTGTTCATTTTGTTATTTATGTTACACTTTATTTCATTACATTTTATTGCACTTTTTAGTTTATTTATGCCTTAAGTTATTTATGTTACACTTTATTATTATTATTATCATTATTATTATTATTATCATCATTATTGTTGTTGTTATTATCATTTTTGTTGTTGTTGCAACTATATTAAAAAATATAAAACGAGTTCGGACGTTTCTGTGTTTTGATTTCTTCGTCGTCTTCTTCCTCTTATTATTATTATTATTATTATTATTTAGTTAAATTTTTACAACAACTTCACTCAAAAAATCTACAATTTTTAATATCTACACAAGACAGGATTATCAGAACTCAAACTATGTAGAAAAATAACAATAAAACTCCTATTTGTCATCATCACATAAGGTCCTTAGTTTGGCTCTGGATTTTACATAGGCCAATATGAATGTACAGTACAAATAAATAAGATTCCGGGTACTAACCTTACTTATCATTGTTTATTACTGTTCGAAACAACATTATTATTCATTTTCATAAGGATTTGGATATTTGTGTGACAATATGAATGTACAGTAGTCATAATATGATCATAATGAGTTAGGAACGAGCGGGATTCGATACCAAGATCTCAGGTTGTATTTCACGTTATTTATGATAGCTTTACCTCGACTGATATGTGCAGGCCTCTTTTTTGGTGAAGGTGATTTAGTCTATCTTTTACTGTATTCAAGAAAGCTCAACAGTGATGCCAAAGTCTGTAGAATTGCAGGAAATGCATTTAAAATGATTAACATTTTCTGGGGGAGGGCCCCCAGACCCTCCAACCTTCAGTTGGTCCCCCCCAATGTTTTAGACACAATTATTCACAGGTTATTAACAGGTTTCTAATTTTTCTAATTTCTAATTTAAATTTCTAAAGAAAAGGTTTTAGACTTTCAAACATCCTGTGAAAAGATGTGGCGGAGCACTTGTTCTTTTACAAAGGACTGGAAAATATTTAAGTTTATCCAATTGATGAACTTTTATGAAGGCAGCATCTTGTTGTAGAGGACCATCTGTAGCCACACACCCCAAAAAAAGACTTTCCACCAAGCGAGGGCGCTCTGCTCACAGGAGAGAACAGTGGACAGTATGTGCATGTGTATGTTAGTAAGTCACTGTGGGAATTATTACTGTCGGTTTTGTAACCTGTGCCCATAGTTCAACAATCTGTAAGGTTTGCAATGCATAGCCTACTTTCTTTCTTGGATGTTTCCTTTTATGCACTGAGGGTCTAAGATGGTAAACATGCTTCTAAGTTGACTTATTGAAAATCGGTTTGAGGTTTGAACCAGTTGTGCAAGTAGACAGCGCGTGATTAAGAAATAATCCATTCTCTATTAGCTAATTTGCATCAATTTGTTGGTATCACTTTATAAAAAAGACTACCCACTCAATTCTCCGCGGAGAATAGAGGAACTCGTGCTTTGATGAACTGTATTCTCCCCGTGCACGTATAAACTTCTATATCTACAAGAGACTGAGACTCAGCCTGGTTAACACTGAGTGATTTTCTTTATTCAAAAGAGACAACAGAATATTTTCTTCAACAGTTCTGGTATGATTTGTGTGTGTTTAATCAGCCACCATACATTTTTAGCCTGAAATCCACCTAGGCTATCCAATTATCGGGAAACACAAAGCAACATAACATGGATGACATGACCTGACATAACTTTTGGTGTTCTAGTTGACGTCCCCACTTAGCCTACTTGCGCTGGTCGGGCCGACCACGGAAGCTGCAATGGGACAAACTAGGGGGCGTCATTTTCACTTTATTTAGATTGAAAATAAGGCACAATTTCATCCTAAAAACGTTCCTAATGAAGCTTTAGATACATTTCATCTTGCATGTATCTATCTATAGTTTGTGTGCACAAATGTAATTGTGTATACTGACTGCAGTAGCTTAGTTTATTACATTTTAGATATTATTATTATTAGATAAGATTATTAGATTATTATTATTACATAGTTTATTAGACTTGTTCTGGGTTCCCCTCTCGCAGGGGATCGAATGAAATCAGATGATAAAGGATAATTACATTTGTCCTTTATTCCACTGTATTGTACAGTAGAACACAGTCTGAAGCCCTGAATCAGGTCATTTTAAGGACTAGTTAAACACTGGTCTGGCAGTATGACTGCAGCATGGAGCAGCAAACTGGTCAGCACTTGACAAAAATGACCCAAGCTCCCCCAGATGATTTAGCTGCATCAGCAGATGTAATGTGAGTCATAGAAATGTCAAGAAAAATGTTTCATGGTCTCGTAGTGTGAGTGGCTAAAAAGTGTGCTGATGTAATATACTTAGCCAAAATCCAAGTGTGGCACTGAAATAGAGCAATAATCCTTTTACAATTTTTTTGTGTGTGACAGCAGTGTGCTAAACATACATAATATTTAAGAACATACAGATTGGACATGGGTTTGTTTTTGTTTTTTTATTACTGAGAAGAGCGCTTAAGCTGAAAAGCTCCCTGAAGTCAGATGTGAGCAGGTCAATAGGTCAAACTTTGTTAGTTTCCCGCAAAATCAGACCTATGGCATTGAAAGTAGTACAAAGCACAACTTTTCAAAGGCAAATCATTCAAACAGCTGAGCACAGAGGGTTTACAGATAGGAAGGAAAAGGTACATAAACAAAACAAAGTTAAGCAGAAATGAATCAAATGTGACACAAAATTAAGTCTGACACCTTTATAGACATTGTTAATATTTATTATATTACTTATCCACACAGTTTTTGCAAATGTTAGTAAAGCTGCAGTCTGATACAAAAGTGCTGGCCAGTGGTTTTGAATGATTCACTATGCTGCCCAGAAAAGTGCACTTGGAGTAAGAGAGCTACTGGGCTCCACCATCAGGCCGTGATGAGACATACAGACACTTACTTGGTACTTTGAGATGCACCTTGAGCTGCTAGGTTGTATAATGTTTAGCTAGCCAGAAGTTCCAAATGAACTGGAAAACCGGAGGGAAAAGCTTTGCAGGTATAAAGCCAGGCAAACTTTATGTCAGCCATTTTAAATAGACAACAAACGTGATACATTTCAAAGGTAAAATAAGCTTCTGGTCTAGACCATAAGTATACAAGCACAGAAACTTCATAATTTTGATACTTTGATTAAAACCAGCTTATTCATGTATTGGTTAGGTTACTCTATTGCATCACAACATCTTTCCGATTTATTACATAGTATTGTATAGGGTGTGGTGACATTAATAGTAAATTTTACATGTAGGACCATGAACCAACATATATCATGTCAAAAGATATCTTTAAAGTTCCTGTTCAAAGGGCAACAAGATATCAGTCTACCAAAAACCAGCTGATGTGGCTACAGTGATAAGACAGCATAAGCTTACTTGTCAGTGGTTAGAAAATTAAAGAAAATGAATGTAACTTTATTATGCACATGGCCAGTTTTGTGATACCAATAAAATGGTTGTTTCTGGTATACTTTCATTGACTTAGTGGCAAAGAGAAAAAACACCTGAGATGCAGTCTTTTTTCAATTCTGTGACGCCCCTAAAGCAAGAAACTAAATCAAGAGCAAGGCATGCTGCTTTGCAAAAATATCGTCATGTTGTGACAATAGTTGCGAGTGTAATGCGATTAGATCTAAATAAAACGCAGCATGCAGTTCAGTATGTTGGGCATTGAATTAATGATAGTACCACAGAGTAGAATATATAGGACACCTCTTTCTTCTTCAAGCACTATGAAGTACAGACATGGTGTACATTTTAGAATCAGAGGCACATACAGTTTGATCCATAATAAGTGGTGTGAGATATCATTCCTCTTCTCCTGCTGGGAATAAATAAATAAATAAGAAGCTGTCGAGGAGAAATTTTGATGTCATGTGACCCGTTATCATGCTGCACCAGAGATATTGAGGTCGTACTGTGGTCAGGTGATAAACAGTGACTGGGGAGGCCATTCAAAGTGCATGTATGGGAATACGAGTGCGAGTGTTCCGGGTCAGGGTGACATAACTAGCTTTATCAGACAGTAAAACCCCATGTTCGTTAAGCCTATATAGATAGAATCTGGAAGATTACAGTCAGCTAACATGGTAGTAACGGTTACTGGGGAAGGACAGAGGTGATTTGTGTGTAATGAGTGTATTATGCATTGTATTGTGGGAGGAGGATCTATGTGTGCGTGGTGCATCAGGATGTCCAGGACTGCATGTTGCGCAGCATGGCCTCAAAGCGCTCCATGTTCGGGGCGTGAGCGTGGGCCAGGTGGTCCGTCAGCCGGCTGTATAAGCTGAAAGACTTCAACTCCAGCCAGATGAAGCCAAAACGGTCCTCATCAAACAGCACAAACAGCCCCGGGGTGCGCTCTGGGCTTGTGAAGCCGTGCCCAGCAATCAGGCCCGTCCCATAGAAGCTGAAACGGAGGAACATCAACACATCGGTCAGCCAATATACTGTCGGGTGTGAATTTGAGGGCTGAAGCCTGACGTTCGACTACTGGGTTGTAAACACCGTTCTGGCAAGCACCGAGTACTGTAAAATGATAAACATGGTGACGGCTAACTGTGACTGCCAAATTGTTTTATTAATAATTAATAACTTGTAATAACCGTTTTAGGAATATGAATTTACAATATGAAAAACTTACCGTCTTGATTTATAGCAACGTCCTTAATGGATTTATACGAATGAATAGAAAATAGGAATTCTAAGGGTCAAGACTGATTGATTCCTTATATTTGTTGAGAGCACAGATCGAAAAGTAAAGATTTAAGTAAAAATACCAAACATTTGCTGGTTACAGCTTCACAAATGCTAAGATTTGCTTGTTTTTCTCCATTGCACGTTATTATATAATTACTACTTTGGGATTTTCAGGCTACTGGTCAGACTATTTTAAGAATCACTTTGGGCTCTGGTAACATGATTTTTGACATTTTATAGACTAAATGATTAATCGATTAATTTAAAAAATAATCGATGGGTTAATCAATAATGAAAATAGTTAGTTGCAACCCTAAAAATGTTGCAGAAGAAGCCTATAACAGCTCAGGAACAATAGGTGCACTGAGTCAGACTCCACAATTGCTGGTGAAGCGGCTATAATTTGATCAAAAATCACAATAGTAACGCAATCTTAAAGAGGCTACAGTTAAGACTATAATGCCATATTGCAAAACAGGACTGCGTCTGTACACTGTGGGTTTCTATACATTATCCAGGTCCTTTAGCCGAGTTATTACTCACCACTTCCTGCAGGTGCGAGGGTAGACCTCGTTGCGGGCCATAACCCCTAGGGGCAGGATGAAGGGCTGGGCATCAGGGGGGCTGCTGCTGCTACTGGGGCCGGGCTGGCAGCTCTCTGAACAGACTCCGGAGCCCGCCTCTACCCCCTCCGCTCCACTGTCGCCACCACAGGCCCCCTCTGCTGCACCTTCGGGGGCGGTGGAAGTGCCCTTGGCCTGTTGCTGCGCCTCCCTCTGTACTTCCTCGTGCACCCCCAGTACCAGACGGGACAGCTCCTCTATGCTGCGCTGGCGCTCCAAGTCTGGAAGGACCACAGGCCGGCTCAGGTCCACATCCAGTGTTAGCTGCCCTGCAGGAACGTTGGGGTCTCCCTATGGGAAGGGGTAAAATTACAGTCTGCACCACTGGCAGCTGAATCACGTGGGACAGTGCCACATCTTCCAACCCAGTATGTGAGATGTTCCATGCAAAGGCAATGGGTGCACAGTTCTACCCTAAGCTAAGGGCTATTTTATGATTCATCGAAAAGCTATGTTCTTGATGAATATGAATTAATATGTTTATATCATTAAATATATGTTATTGTTATAATAAGCCTACAACAACTTAACTTTGCAGGGATGACATGCCTATGAGAAATGTCAGTTGGTTGGCAAACCTTGCCACGACTTCTTGAGACATGCTCACTCTCCACTGGTGGTTATTCACTAATCAAAAAAAAAAGGTTGCGGAATTGGTCAAATTGCCATTCCATGAGTTGCCAAGTATTGGGACTCACTGTGAGCTTAGTGGCCCTCGCGGTTGCTCCATGGAAACTGAGCATAACAATCTCCAGGCCGTGGCTCCCATAGGTGCCCTTGAAGAGGCCGGGCTGCAGCAAGTCGGAGGGCAGCTGAGGAGGCAGGTAGATCCGCCGGTATGTCAAGCAGTTACTGTCAACAACAAAGCATATCAAAGACACATCTTAGCCTCTACCACGGCCACAGGATCTATAGGTTATAGATAAATCCTCGCTCATGACTTTTAAAGAGAAATCATTTGGGCTTTTCTGAAGATGCCAAGCCATTCTTGTCATTATTATATTGGCTGGTATAAATAAAGTATGAAAGAGAGAGACATACTCATATTGGCTAGTATAAATGAACTTCATGAGGATGAGCTCCTGCATGTGCTCATGGAAGATGTCCTCCAGCGTCCGCCCCCATTCTTCTTCCAACCATGTCCTAAACTCCTACACACACAAACACACATGCATGCACACACACCACAGAAAGCTGATAACATTGTCTTTGAATTTCAACATTAACAAAGTACATGGACTTTAAAAACACGATTAAGCAAGACAGCAGAATAATTACAAAAGGGCCATTAACAAGTTGCAGATAATGACAGATCCCTGACTTGCCCCCTCACCTCCTGCCTGCCTCCTGGCATGCGGTGATGATCAGTCTGGTTACATTTGGTTGAGAATTCATCCTTCTTCACAGTCTAAAAATAACACATCACAGAAACATATTAGAGGACGACCTACTTTTAGATGATGGTACTAACCTCACATTAGAGTAGCATCAGTAAAAAAAAAAATATCCACCAGATTCTGTAAAGCCCATTGCTCTGGTGCACACAGGTATCATCCTGAATATCAAGATACCAACTGCAAACATGCTGTGCGGGGACTGACCTGTATGTCTCCTTTGTGAGGGCCCTTGTGTCCGTACATGCACTCCACAGTGGCCTTCTTGCTCTCCCACATGTGGATGCGGAAGAGTGGCCGTCTTCTCATGGGATCCTCCACACGAGGGTCGTGAGGCGGCAAGTACATCCAGCCAATGATGAATAGCCCATCCACCTGAAATGAAAACACTTTCAATATTTCACCAGCCAAATAGATAAATTATCCTAAAAATGATGTTTGGTTGCCTGCCAAAGCGGCTGACCAGCGTTTGGCAGGTAGATGGAGCTCATTTCCCCACTTTATTTGCTTTTTGTGAAAGAGATCAACAAATAGAGATTTAGCATCACTGCTCTCACCAATGAAAAAAAGTCTTGATTGGCAAACTTGTGTCAATAGGTTTGTTTGTACTTACCACAACATTGAGCAGCCCGCCATAGGGGCCAATGTCAGGCTGCCACAGGCCCAAGATATGTCTGTATGGGTGAAGCACTGCAACACAAGAGCACAAAACCATACCAGTATCAGTTTCTGCACTGCTACCCTGATGCTATGCTATGCGCAATGCCATGCGTGGTTAAAACACAAGAGCAAATGTTATAACCCACACATAACGGTGTTTGAATTGAGATGAGGTGCTCGTCTACGGCTCCAATGAGGGCACGGTCTGTTTTTAAAGCTGACAGGCTCTGTCTGGGCTAGAGTCTGGGACATGTAAACCCAAAGGGAAAAAAGTGTAAACTAACCGCAGCCCCGCCGGCCAAGATTTTAAAGAAAACACACACAGCAAAAGTTATCTGACCTCCCGTTTTAGACTGACTGGAAAGCAAACGGTGCTGAGGAGAATCACCACAAATCCTTTTCACACACAGGATGCACAATACTGTCAAAACCATCTGCTTGCAAGCTAAATTAATAGAATCCCAACACACACAACCCCACATGCTGTGGGCAATTAGCGCCATCCAAGAGGCGCAGTACATACAGTACATGTACACGTCTCTATAGTCCATGTGCTCGTAGTCAGGAAGGAGCTTCATAAAGCGCCCAGACTTCACCCGAGGGTTGACACCTGGACAGGCACAACACAGGTATGTGTAGAGTGCACAGACAGGCTCAGCTGACTACTATGAGTACTCTAGTGAATACAGAAGTCTGCCAAAAGAAAATCAATTCAAAGATCCAACAGGTGACACTGGTCTGCATGGTATGTTTCATTAACAGTCAGTGTTGCCAAATGCAAAAATTTCTAAATCTCATAAGGATGGAAAAAAGATCACATCAAAAAATAAAATTGTAACATCAACAGTCTGAGTTAAAGTGGGACAAGAAACTACCTCAGCTTCAAAGAGCAATTTCCAGAAATGCTTCCCATCTACTGCAAAAATATGTAGGTACATGCTTAGGTGGAGATGCACACAATAAAGAAGACAAACTCTGAATCAATTGGTGGAGAAGGGATGAGCGAAATACTTGACTGGAACAAGTCATGGGTCACAACTTTTTTTTTTTTTTTTTTGGCAGGCAAGCTCACGTTTTACATAGAGGTCCCGGCTGGATACGCCTCCCACTTCCATCTTCCGCAGATCCTCCCTCATGCCAAACTCTGTGGAAGATAAATAAAAGAAAAGAAACAGGAGGAAGCTTGACATAAAGCGGGTCAGGACAGAGCAGTGCATCCCACATTTCTACATAGGAGTTAAGAGGTCATTGAAGTGGATTTATACATATATAGGCTATAATTGAAAATGAAATCCTCCAACAGCATAACCAATTGGCTCTGTTATTCAATATTGCAATCATGTGAATTGTGGTGCAAAGCATTATAGCAGTTCTACAGTTAAGAGAGATTAAAACACCCTGACTCACAGCAGATCTACTGGAGTAACCCAGGTTGTCACACTGACCGCTCTGTTGCTCATTATATGACAACAGCCGGCCACGAAATTTGCACAGCAGCCAGAGACCGTCCAGGCATAATCTCCAGTCAACAGAGGTGGAGAGGACACGACTATATTAATGACTCACACACCGGTTCACCAGCATGCCTATGTGACTGTGGCCGAGATGGCCCTAATAGTGTCAGGCCCAAGTCTATTTTTGCAGCATGTGACTGCAGGGTGCACAGACTGGATTAGCGGTAATTTTCTTCCTGGTTCCCGCACAGATCAATATAAAAGCTTTTAGGGGAATGCATTTCCGAGGAACCAGAGCACGGTGCCCCGGTGCAAATAGTGTGTCGACAAGAAAGAAACAGATTGTCACCCCCCTCTGTGGTTCGAGTGCAGCGCCGCACCACATAACACACAGATCTGATTAATTTGCTAGTTAAAATTGGCTTTTGCACAAGCAGGTGACACAGTATACATGACTGTTACATACAAATCTCTACACCGAGCGATCCCTGCATACTTACCCTCCATGCATCGCCTTCTCCAAATGGTTTCCGTGTTGAGGATTTGCTTGAATTTCTTGCAGACGAGGGCGACATTTGGCAGCGCCGTGCCGGGCAGTAGGGAGAATATTTCCACCAAAAGCTCCGGGGGCAAGTCCAATAAGGACTGTGGATTTGGAGGTCCAGTGTTTGCACGATCCAGAAACCCGAGTTTGTTGGCATTAGCGCTGCCGTACTCCGGAGAAGCGTCACTCGGCCCTGCAGTGGCGACGGTGCTGCCCGGGCCTGCGCCGCCGACGTCCGCTTGCTTCTGGCCCACGATCCGCTCCTCTTCCTCCTCGTCCATGTCGGAATCGCTGCCCTGATCCTCTTGGTTTTGTCGCTGTCGCCGCCGGCACCTCCGCGACTGACCCACTCCGCAGAGCCTGGCACACACAGCCATCCGTAGTCACCAAACAGGCAACATTACATCACCACAACAAATGTATCAGCTGCAGTCTGGCTGATCTCCTCCTGCCCTTGTGTGCATGGGCGGAAACGTTGCTCGTGACGTCAGAGCGGTGTCTCTATCCACGAGCGTAGTGGGTCTAGCCAGCGAACAAGCTCGTGCGGGGCCACTGTTGGGTTTTTGTGGGCAGTGTGGGCTGGGGCAAACCCACTCTAAACCCACAAAGGGCCCGCTGTGGTTTTGCCCATGCGGGGCCCAGAGTCTTTTCCCACCTATATGGGCCCGCGTGGGGTTTCTGTGGGCTTTCCCAGGTGTGGGCAGATCACAGGTATCCCCTAGTGGCTTTCTGTGTTGGTATTATTTAAAACTGGCTATACGCACATACCGTAATCTTGCTGTACTCCGCTGTGGTAACATATAGCTCAGTGGTTCCCAATGTGTGGTTCGGAGACCATGAGGGGAACATGAGGGTTTTACAGCAAAATGATAGATAGCATTGTACCATTATTGGAAGTTAGCACAGAGAGAATGGGAATGAGAGTTTTAATACCTCCCCACTGTCATAGGCTACGTCTGTACTAAATCACTACATGTGTACTAAATCACTACATTTGTACTAAATCACTACATGTGTACTAAATCACTACATGAACTGCTCAACATCAGATCACATGCGGGTCTAAACTTGGGGGAGGGGGGTGGTTACACACAAAAAAAGAGAAAAAATATCCAATTTCCACTGTGTTTGAGATTCTGTTACTCTGTTTCAGTTATACTAAGAGTAATTCTGACACTTTGTCACAGAACAAACTCCCAAGGTTTACCTTTCAGGAAATACCAACATAATGGCTATGGTTCAAGTACAGTAACCATTTTACTTTGGGTAGGCCTATGTTATTTTCAGCCTTGTCTTCAGAAAAGGGGTCCATAAAAAAGTTTGGGAGTCGTTAATTGACGGCATCAGGTTTCCGATTCACATCCCAGATTGAACAGTAAACAGTTAAATTAAATTATTTAATCTCTAAACTGTAATCAGCCAACGTTACATAAGCCCTTCCCACACTACACACTCTAAATCCGGGGCTAACCTTAACCTTAGGTTGAGAACAGACACCGGGTTGTCTTGGCCCCTGTTCACACAGATAAAACGTAGCCCTGGGCTAAGTGATTCACACTTATTATAGACCTTTCTCATGGCTGTCGGTTTAGGCTACTGACTACACAACTTGTTGTAGCGCCTGCGTACAGTAGGGGTCGCTGTCAATCGGACTTTTGTTTTACTCCTAATCATCACCAGTCAAATTCAACACTGTTATTTGTAGCTGCTTGATCACGGCTGTTTGATTAAGCTCCCAGAACATGAAGACACTCACTGCGCTCATTATCTAATTAATCCATCTGCCCTCTATGAATCAGATGAACATTAATGAGAAATCATGTGTATAGTTAAGTGATTTAATTAGATGTTTACGAAGTCATGAGTATAGAAATAGGCTAACACCATTTGCAAAACAGGAATATGACAAAAAAAAGTATTCCTTAAGACTGTGTTTTGACTGTATTCTGTTACTGATCAATACATTAATAGATAGAACTTTTAATGTTGCTCCAACTACACTGTTAAACTATCTTCAGTACAACATCTTAACAGTCCATTTTTTCATAATTAGCCTACTTTCTGTTCAGTTTTTATTCCAAGCATACATTGATAAAGGTAGTCTTGTCCCAGCAGATATCTAAGGATATCGGCTTTTGCTCTTTCATGTCACTTATACAGCCTCATCATATTTACTGTATCTCCAATTGGAGATACAGCACATGCTACACATTCTCTGCCTTATATCTCGAACACAAGGTCGGTCCAGGTGTATAATGTCTGACCTTTACTCTTTACGGCTATCTAACGAAACCTTGCTATCAAGTGTGCACCACCATGTCAGATGTCATGCTCTCCCACATTGCTGATACGATATATAATCTTTAGATCGATCTCAGTCCCAAAACACATCTTGCTATCTGGCCTAACTGCTGATAAGGAAACTGCTGTATTGGAAACCACCACATGCACTCACAAAATCTGAATGGGTCAACATTTACCTTAATGCAATTAATGACATTTCCATGCGGCCAGGATGCAACAAAAGAAGATAATATTCTGTCCTGTTTTACAAGTACCTTGTGTAAAAACAAAGGGTTGTTGTGATGATTAGAACATCAAATACGTGGAGAGTATTTTCTTTCAATTTCTATATATTTCCCTCTGTTTTTCTTTTTAATGGAGAACACAAATTAAATGGTTCACTGGTGAAACATTAACTTAATATTTAATAAGGCTGTACTACCATTGTAACATTCCTGAATAAAAAACTGGTCACCACCGAAAAGATATAGTACAACAAAAAATATTTTAAACCTAGATTACAAGCTACACAGACACACCCACACACATGCTACACATAGATAAAGAAATAGAGTTAAGATATACTTTATTATTCCACAGGGGATAACTGGGTTCAGCAGTATGATCAAATACACCATATGCGAGATGGAAAACTAATACAACATAATAAATGAACATGAACGGCTCTTCAAAGTTGAGTAATTCACGTATTCACATATTTCGCAGCGGTATTTACACACTGACGTATTATCGGAGGCTCGTTTCTCTCCCAAGTCCCCTTCTTTGTTGCTCCAACTCTATCGCCGGTAAAAGTCGCAACAGCGCCAAATGCCCATAGACACACGCGTTGTGGCCAAAAATATAAGTCTTTTTAAAGTAAGAGTGACTATTAGATTGGTTGGAATCGCCTTTAGCCAAACAATTACGCGGATTGGTCAGTAGTTCTTCCGTGAAGACTAAGCAAGGAAAAAAACAAGGAAGGAAAAAAAAGAATCGAGCCAGCCAGGAGTCGAACCTAGAATCTTCTGATCCGTAGTCAGACGCGTTATCCATTGCGCCACTGGCCCTATAATAATGCTAATGTAATAGCATCTATATCACCATGGCTCTGTATCTCACCTTTATGATTTCTTAAAAAGGGGTCAAAAGAACAAATCATGACTTGACTTGAATTGTATTTGACATTTTGATCACTCTTCCTGCAATCCTGTTGTGACGATCTTTGGCAAGCTAATGTTCCTATGTGTGAATTACGCTAGCTAACGTTAACTTAGTTAACAGTTAGCAAACCAATTAGCTTTAACGCTAGTTTGTTAAGATAGCTAATAGCTATTGTTAGCTACACTTAGTTAACGTTAGCAAGCCATGCCATGTGCTATGCCACCTCTATCAATCTGATCAAAAATACACGAAACAACAGCCCCTCTACGTTGAATTTTTTGGAAGCGTCCATGCCAGGAATCGAACTCAGGTCTCCCGAATCGATTGAGAGTCTGCAATCAAACTCCCTGCGGCACTTTTAAAAACTTGTTCTTAACGAGCGCCCCCGGTCGCGGGGGCAGCTGAGCCATCTTGCAGCAAAATCGCGATGGAAGATGGTCTATTTATAGAATATATGAATGTTATACTGTTTTGAAAACATGGGGTCTTCAGCTTTCAGAATCTGTAAACTAATTGTATGTTGACCAAACTATGTCTTATTACAAAGTATTTTAACAATGAAGTCGTACAAATATAAACTTCGTAAATATAAGAGCAAGTTGTGATCAAAAGATCCGGGATAATTTTCTCGTCAGTCTACAATAACATGCTTGGTATCGATGGAAACCAGAAATTCCGAGCTTTCCAATGACCCTAGACGCACCCAGAATTGGAACGATACATGTCCGCCATTTCCGGGGAAAAGTAGCAGTCAAAATTCACATTTTACAGTCATACTGACAAAAATCTATGTTCTTGCCAAAATATTTCACCAAGGCTTATGTTGTTTTCGCCAACGGCAGATTTTAGTTACTCACGTTTCTACCGTAAGTTTGAGACTTTCTGACTCATGGCGATCTTCCAGCTTGGAGCTCTATGGAGGGAGCTCAGGCTTTCGTCGCATGTTTCGTCGCCATCTGGTGACTGTATCGAAGTACTGACACACCAGCTGAAAACAACGATAGGTCACGTGTGTGAGGAAGGACCCCAGCGATCTCCATAAATCTGCCTGTATAGAATGGAGCTCTGTGGCCCATATATGAATATTGAATATTGATCAATATTCATGGTTTTTATTACTATTTCAATGTTTTTGGGAGGTTTATGTTATTTGTAAGACGGCTATATTGAAATAAATAGTGTGTTGAAGTAAAATTCCCAGTATAGTCAACATGTAAACAGTAAACATGGCCAAAACATGGAGACCGCCTGAGTATATCTTTATAAATTGTATCATAAATGTTGTATTTTAGTGTACTTTCATCAAATGTACAGTTACAGTTGTAGTCAAAGAGTAGGAGAAGACATTCAGTTGCATCATTATCTATGGGATCTTGGTTATAATGGTGATATTGCCTTTTAAATTTAGATTATATACTAGGCGAGGATGAAAATATTATTTTTCCCTTTATTGCATCTCCATTTACTCTGGAATGGTAATAGATATAGGTTTACTTGCACTGGATTCATATTCCTTAGCTTCTTACCTATCAAAGGAGACCAGAAATATGAATATATGCCTTATGGTTGAGGAGCTATTCATAATTAATTTATTAACCAAACACTGACTGAGACAGTGTAACAGCCCCAAGATGTAGAAGCGTCTATGCCGGGAATCGAACTCGGGTCTCCTGCTTGAGAGTCTGCAGTCCCTGCGGGTTCTCTACTACAGTGGTGAACAGAGCGACCCCGGGGCTAAAAAAATATATATTTCAAATTAAAGTGATTTCAACCACCGCCCAGGGACTGCAGATGCATTGTAGCTTTATAGTTAATTAAGGGGAAGTTACTGTCTACTGTCCCTGTCAAATAAAACACCTCATGCAGTAACTTATGAAAAACGCCTGCTTCTTATGTAGAAAACTCTACAGCCAGATATCTAGCATTGTCCACTTTATGAAATTCCTGACGTAAATTACAGTTGGTCACAGAGTACAATGCTGAAATCTCTTGAGGTGTATAAAACATTACAGAAATGATGATTGATAACACAATTAGAGCTTTTTGTTTGGGGACACACGAAATTAATATGGGGCCATCTGATCTCTATCCCAGTGGCCTTACCCTACCAGGCAAATTAGGATAAAAGCTAATGTTGGAAACTGTGATGCACAATTTGTTCCAAAACGATTTTTAAGTTCTTCTATAAAGCTGCTGTCCCTTTTACATTTTTAGAAGCTGTCCCATTGGACTTCTGTGTATATTTGTGTCTGACGTCTGACCCCTTGACCAGGGACTGCAGATAAAATGTAGCTTTCTAGTTAATTCTGGGGCAGTTACTGTCTATTGTCCCTGTTAATTAAATAAATAAATTCAGACATGAATTTTGGAGTTATCACCTGTCGTTCTTGCAGAATCAAACCACGAACTACAATCCACGTGTAGGCGTGCCTTGTAAACAATAAACTGGGTTGACAGGTTTTTAGAAAACCCCCTTTTCTAATAAATGCCAAATTTTTGACTGACAGTCACACAGCTATATGTTATTAAATTATTTAATGTCACACAATAGGTATCCCATATTATTCCGCTAATATGATTGTACAACGGTATTTTCTTTTGACATTTAAAATGCTAACGCTATTTCTTAAACACTATGATTGAGGGATATTTTGTACCGGACTTGGCAACCATGACACTTCCAACAGGAAGTGCTTGCTCTTTGCTGGCGGCGGGAACTTTGTTAAACATTATGAAAGCGTTTTCCTCCCTCGTACTTTACTAAATTGGATGACTAACTTTAAAGTTAGCTAAACCATCGACCAACAAAGGTAAAGCATGTTTAATTTGTTGTTCGCGGCGTAGCTTGATAAGTTCTCTAGAAATATGGGTCATAGTAGAAGAACGTAACCTAACAGTAGATACAAACCAGTCTATTTGTTCATAGGGTTGACAGCAAACGTTTTTTTTCTTGCTATTTCCAGCTAACGTTACCATCCAGTTGAATTTGCATAGCTGCCCGCGGTTGAGCATGAAGGCTGAAATGGAGAAGATTGTCTCTCTGTCAGATGGAGACAGTACTGCCGAGCTTCAGAAGTACCTGTCTTCACTAACAGATGACCAGGTACCTTATTAACTTAGCCGAGCACCTCCTGCAGTAACTTAATTATGAAACACGCCTACTTCTTATTTAGAAAGCTTTGTCCACTGTCTGAAATTCCTGTCTAATGGCTAATAAAAAGTCAATTCCGCCCCTGATATCTGCTTTCTCGCCTCCTAGTTGATGACTGTGATCACGAACAGCGCACTGAAGGGTAAGAAGATCGGTGCCATGATCAAAGGCATATTTAAAGGTACGTTGTGGCATACTGTAAATGTATATGATGTTACACTTTACCGGTGTTAAAATTACACCACATTACACCACTGTCCAGCTTACAACATCATATCTCACAGCTGATCAGCCAATACAGCCAAGATCAGTATTGGTTTTCATGTCACACATAGGCAATGGATGTCAGTCTGTGTATTTGAGTGTGTACTTTCTGTGTATCTGTACTTTCTGTAGGCTCTCCATCCGGTGCCACTGAGGGGTCAAAGCGCAGACTGCTCCTGTATCAACACTGCATCCCTCTGTGTGAGTCCGGGGACCTCCAGGCTGAGGTGGCAGCTGATATCATCGGACTACTGATGCTGGAGGTGAAAATGCCGCATTACGCTATTTTAGGTTTCTTTATTTGACAAGGCTTTGATTGTTTCCATTGTAAGCTATACAATAGACTACTCAAAATGGCTCACCAGCCAAAGGACAGTAACAAGTTATATCTGGTGAATAAACTAGTCAGTCACTGTCTCAGGCAGCCTCTAGGTGCAAGCATTTTGCTTTTACTGGGCCCCTAAAATTATTAGCCTGTGAATGGGAAATGTCCTCAGGTTCTTTGGCTCATATTTCAGCCTTCTGCACTGACCAGTGGGCCTGATATGATATGAGAAGCAAGTTGGTACAATAGGTTGTCACAGAATACAATGCTGAAATCTCTTAAGGAGTAGAAAATATTACAGAAATGATGACTAATTAGAACAAAATTAGAGATTTTTGTTTGGAGACACGCAAAATTCCTATGGGGCCATCTGATCTCTGTCCTAGTGGCCCGGCCAGGCAAATGAGGTTTAAAGTTAATGTTGGAAACTGTCAAGCACCATTCATTCCACAAGGATTTTATTCTATTGAGCTACTGATTTTTAGAAGCTGTTTCATTGGACTTCTGTGTATATTTGTGTCTGACGTCTTGTTCCTTTTAGACCTTGTTCTTATGTCTTGACCTGGTGGGACAAAACTGAAATTGTTTCTATCTAACTCCCATTATACCTTTTTATTGTTCTTGTTATAGACCCATACTTTGACTGGACCCTCTTTGGCACAACTGGCATCTCTTTTTGTTGAAGCCATCAAGGCGGGAAAGATGGGCAGTGGAAAATCCCTGGAACTGTTTCCTACTGTGCTTACTGCCCTTGCAGCCTGTGAAGCCTTGTCTTATGGCAAAGGTAACTACAAATACCTTGCCTTGGTAACGTTATTTTATGTTTCATTTTTCTTGTGGTATTATCTACAGAGTTTAAGAGACGATGAATCGGTTTCTCATCATAATAGCTGATTTTGTTATAAATTCAGGAGAACTCAGTGGTGAGGAATACAAGAAACAGCTGATCAACAGCCTCTGCTCAAGCAGGTGAGGATGTGATTTTATTGTGAAAACAGGAAGCTTTACAGGGAGTTTTTAGTTGACTATACTGCACAGAATCATTTTTAGTAACGACAGCAATCAACTCCCTTCATTGAAATGAAACATGTAAATCTAAACCATTAGACCCAGAGTCCAGGTCATTAGCAGAGGTTTGAGGAATTGTTTGCGAACCATGGCTGCATGTTTTTATTTATTTATTTTCATGTTTTCACGCAGATGGGATCCACAATGTGTGATCCACCTGACGACCATGTTCAGGTAAGATCTTTGACTATCAGGCTGTCATGTTTCATTCAGTTTCCCTCAGAGTTCTGTCACCGTAGTCTCATCATTTCTCTTTTTAAATCGCTTTCATATTATTATCACCCCCATTATTTGTTCTCGGTGCTGCCCCTCAATGACCACAAAATCTGTCATCAGTTTTCACTGAAATCACAGCTTCCATAAATGAAGGGCATCCTGTGTCTGCCTCACTCTAGGGACGTGCCTTTATCACCAGAGGAGCTGCAGTTCCTGGTGGAGAAGATACTGAGGATGTTCCTCAAACTGGAACTGCAGGAGATCCCGCCACTGGTCTACCAGCTGCTGCTTTTATCTGCAAAGGTGTGTGTATGTGTGTTTCCGTATGTGTGTGTGTGTGTGTGTGTGCACCTGCCACACAATTACTGTTTAACATCATGTAGTCCACAGTGTGAAACTGTGATTTGTTTTGTGAATTAACAGCCTAATGCATTGTGTCTGCTAGGGATGTAAGAAACAGGTCCTGGATGGAATCATCACTTATTTCAAGGAACAAGACCTTCGCCAGGAAGAAGAACAGAAAGATGGAGAGTAAGTGACACATAAATTTCAGTTGAAGAGACAGTGCCACTTACTCAACACACATCCATATTCCCTCTAAATCTCTTTTCCTACTATCCATTTCCCTCAGGAGCATGGATCTAGAGGTTCAGTCCATTCCTCAGGACCAGTTGAGGCACGTGGAAGGCACCACCATCCTGCACATTGTCTTCGCCATTCGACTCGACCACGAACTCGGGAGAGAGTTCCTTAAAAGCTTCAAGGTTACTGATGATTTATCTCCATTCATGAAATTAAGTATGCAACTGCAGAAATGTCTATACACGCTGTAACGTACAGTGTACTATAAATCTTGAATTGCATTCTGCAGACATCGTATGTGGACCTGTGTCCTTTCAGCATTGCCCTGCTGCTGTCAGTGGCTCGTATCCAGCGCTATGAGGAGCAGGTGAGAACTCAGTCTACACCCGTTATCCTTCCTTTTGAGTCTTATTTTACTGTTTCTGCTCTGTTAACTCATTCTCTCTCCCCTCTCCCTGGTTTGAGCAGGTGTTTGACCTTTTGAAGGGGGCGATCGTTAAGAGCTTCAAGGATGGGCAGCTGCAGAAGGGGTCAAAGTTCCTGCAGGACCTCCTGCCTCGGCACTGCAGCGTGGCTCAGATGATCCTGGACACGGTCAAGAACAGGTAAGAGCAGTAAAGCAATTATTGGTCTATTTCAAACATCCAACACATAAACACTTTGCATATTTTTAGGTCATCTTTCACATAGGTCTGTGTATTATCTCGTTAAGATGCTGTGACAGTTTGTTAATGAAGGATACGCTTCCACCCACGCAGTGTGTTTGGTTGGGATCATGTGACCCAGGGCCTGGTCCAGCTCGGCTTCTTCCTCTTGGACACGTTTGGACCCAAACCTGGGCCGTTTGGCAAGACCTCAGAAGGGTCTGCTACTATAGCCAAGACCCCGACTCAGCAGGCATGTAGGCTGGGTGGTTGGGTTCTTTTGGAGGGCTTCAAGGTACAACAACTTTTATTTACAAGTTTTTATTTTGTAGAATGATCAGAATCTAAAATTACCAATATTGACTCCTTGTATATGTCCTGTTCTATCAATGGAGAATGTGTTGACCAGTTGCTTTTTCTTAAACAACAGATGCATGAGCCTATCAGAGGAGAGATACTGGAGCAAGTCCTGAATCGATTAGTCACAAAGACGGCCTCACCTGTCAATCATTTTGTCGGTAATACAACCTCTAGAGACTCAGCCCAGCTCTCAAGTGTCCTACAATTTTTAATCATTTTAGTTTGAAAGCAGACAATGATGTTTCCACTTTGACTAGATATTTTTTGTTGTATCTTCTGCGTCTTTAGAGCTTTTCTCCGACATTGTGGTCTCTGCTCCCATGATCCTCCTGGAGTCATCGTCTAAGGTGACAGAGACGTTTGACCACCTGTCATACCTGCCCTTGGCCACTGTGCAGGGCCTGCTGAAAGCTGTCCAGGTACCTAACACACAGAAACACACAATGTAGAAGCTTCTCTCTTTCTTTGTTTAATCTTTCTTCTGTCTATGATCTTTAGCCCCTGCTGAAGGTCAGCATGTCGTTGAAAGATGGTTTGATTCTAGTTCTCCGCAAGGCCATGTTCTCCAGGTATGAACTATCTTTTACATTGCTCCTAATGTAATGAGCACTGTTAGTACAGTTTATGAATCATGCTTTGGTTAATGCATTTGAGGACATCTTATATGATCCAAAAGAAAAGGCAAATGAACATCCCAAAGAATGACCATTTTTACACCCATTTCCACGCTACATGTCTCTCTACTAGCCAACTGGACGGAAGGAAGTCTGCGGTGACCGGCTTCCTGTTACTGCTAAAGAACTTCAAAGTGTTGGGCAGCTTGGCCTCTAGCCAGTGTAGCCAGGCCATCTCTTCTAGCCAGGTACAGTGGAGCTGTGTGTGTGTGTATGTGGTCTGCCCATGAAAGGGTGTGCATCTTTTCATGTGCTGTAATGGTGGTTTAAAATCTTTGCATCGGCTAAAATATGTGCAATTGTCAACATGGTCCATGGTACATTAACTATCCTTGCGAACCCCTGATTAGATCCAAGTGGATGTTCACTCCCGTTACAACTCTGCTGCCAACGAGGCTTTCTGTCTGGAGATTCTCAGCAGCCTGCGTCGCTGCCTGGGCCAGCAGGCTGATGTGCGCCTCATGCTCTACGAGGTCAGACTACTATTCTACACCATGTTTTTTGTGTGTGTGTGTGTGTGTGTGTGTGTGTGTGTGACTGCAAAACACGATTACTATGTGACATTCATAGGACTGCATGATTATGGCTAAAATTATAGTTTTGTGATGTACTGTGATCACAATCACGATTGTTGATTTGAGGAACAAATTATTTGCAGATGTAATTCTTTACTTTATTTTGGGTGTGGAAAGTAAACTTTTATATTGAATAAGCAAATTCTTGCCTATTTTAGGGCTTCCATGATGTTCTCCGTCGCAACTCCCAACTTGCAAGCTCCATCATGCAGACCCTCCTCTCACAGGTATGTGTGTGTACTGTGTGTATTTATAATGTGCAATGACCTGCTTGCCATGTTATCTTCATGCATGGAGAGCTGTACGTCATGTCTATGTGTTCCCTAGCTGAGGCGGTACTACGAGCCTGAACAAGACCTCCTGCCCCCAGTGAAGTTGGAGCCATGCATCACTGCTCATGGAGACCAAATCTTTCTCCAGGAGCCTCTGGTACACTGTCTAAATTACAGCGTTTATGCGAGTGTGTGTGTGCCTGCTTATCCGGTCGTGAGTGTCCAAATTCTGCTGTGGTGATGTCTGCTGTAAGTAGTGTGTGCTCCCTCTCAGGCCCACCTGGTGAGCTGTACTGTACACTGCCTGCTGTGGCTTCAGAGCAGCCGCCTGTCAGCCAACCCCAACGCTAGCGAGAGTGACGACGATGAGCAAGATGAAGAGGAGGAGGGATACCAGTCTGAACTAAACACTATCCTAGAGAGCATAACAAGACGCATGATCAAGTGTGAACTGGAGGACTTTGAACTGGTATGCATCCATGGGCAGACGCATAGAATTGATGCACAATATATGTATGGGTTTCAAAGCGATTGGTGGAGCAAGGCAGTGTGCCTTTTAATCCACCCACTTTTCTCTGCCCATAGCTGCTTGTCCACATGGCTGTAAAGAGGAGAAACACAAATCTATAATTTTCTTAAAATGAGTAATTTGTTGTGGGTGGGGAATAATATGGGATTCCTTATGAGATGTGCAAGTGTGAAGGATAGTAATTCACCATAGAAGCCAAGTAGAATAACTGTCTCTCCATAAGAATGCATTGGGGAATATTTTCTGGTATTTATTCTGGTAATTATGGTCGACTGCCAGTGTTCCTCACACTTATCCCCTACCAGTTATTAATGTTGTGGTACTGGTTGTTTATCATAAAAATGGTGAAAGTTGTTGTTTATCAACATAGTCTTAAGTCATCTCTGTGTGCCGATCAGGACAAGTCGGCAGAGTTCTCCATGGGATCCAGTGTGGGAGTAAAGAATAATATCTATGCTGTGCTGGTGATGGGAGTGTATGAGGTGCTTATCGAGTACAACTACATCAAAGCCAACTACAGGTAACAACCACCTATCTGTGCATGATATGGGTGTTGTGTTACATAAATCTTCATACAGTGGTGTATTTTACCTATTGAGAATGTGACAGTTTGTTCACTTGCATGTGGCATTTGCAGTAAAAGCCGCTTTGAAGAGCTCATGGAACTGTTCAACGGCTACCACAAGCTGGCTGAGATCCTGAAGGAGAAATCTGGAAAGGGTCGAGTTCTCTCCCACAAGACGCCTCGCAGTCTGCTCTCCATGGGCTTCGTATCAACGCTCCTCACCATGCTCTTCAGGTAAATGCTATGTTTACTATGTGTATAATGGCTGTGTTTATATAGATTATTGTTACGCGTATCATTTCAATCTGATTTTAAATATAAGATTTTATGAGATCACATTATTTTATGTCCACACTTTGCCTTAAAATGGCGTATTGTATTTATTAAAATCTGTGTATGCATTACTTTTTACATTCTCCCTCTCCATGTCTTAACGTTGCTTGTATGCACTGGATTGTGTATGGACTAAATTCAGTTCCAGTCACCATGCGAGCTTGACTACTTCCATATCTGGTTTAGAAGATCTGATTTTGTCTGATTTTATCTGATCTAATTGTGAGGTGTGACCCGATTTGTGTGCGTCCAGACCTGTCACTTAATGCGTCCTGGCATGATTGTATGATTTAAATTTGCATTGAAACAAGAGTTGCTGTAGCTATAGCAGCACTCCAGTATCAACAGCATCAAGAAAACATTAAGCAGAACATCAGTTTTTGCTTATTGATCATTATTGTGTATAGTAGGAAAGGTCAGACGTGGTACAGGGTACAAATGTGTTTTTTTGTTTTTTCCATTTCAGAGACAGTACTCAGAGCAGAGAGGAGGCTCTCTCAGTGCTGCGCTCAAGTGGAGAATTTCTGCGCTATGCAGTCAGCGTGGCCCTGCAGAAGATCCAGCAGCTGGAGGAGACTGGACACACGGACGGCCCAGATGGACAGAGCACAGACAAGACTTTCCGCTTCCTCTGTGACATGACAAGGTTTGAATCCCTTTACTGTCTATGACATCATAAAATTTGTCTTGGTCATAAAAGGCAGCATTTGGATAGATTCTGTGCATGCATGTTATTGTTCTTTGTCATATCGCTTGGTCAGATTCTCTATGACATATTTCTCTATGACATCATAGACAAATTCACTTGGACATTCCAGTAAAGTTCTTTGTTGCATCACCCCATCTATTTTCCTTTCTTGAGTCACACTGGGACTCAAGAATACTATCAAATGTTGTTACTAACATCATTATTGTTGCATAATTACAATCTAAGCATATAGCCTTTTTGTGACCTCACAAAAGAGATGCTATCAAACTTGTTCTTCATTGTCCAATGTATCCATTATGATAGGCTGCTAATAAGCAAAGCATTTTTTCAAGTCACATTTTACTAAAAGGACTGAAACTGAGAATTGGCTCATTTTACCCATGATTAATCCTTCTCTGTCCACTGTTGTAACGCCACACCAGTGTGCTGATGTGGCGTTACACCAACATCCCCAGTGTGGTGGAGGAGGCCGGGCGCAAGGAGAAGCGCTCCAGCCTGTCTCACCTGTGTCTGGAGGGCCTGCTCAGGATCTTCACAACCTGCCTGCAGCGCTACCCAGACAGGACGGCCCAGCTTCTCTCTGCCATAGGTTAGACACAAACACAGACTAAAAATGTTTCTTTCAAACACAGGTGCCATCTTACCTAATAGTTTGTATTCATAAAATGCTTAAACCCAAGCTCTGTATTTTGGCCTATGAAAGCAGCGCATTTCTCAGGTTTTATATTCGAATACAATGTACTAAATCCATAAAATTTTGTTGTTTCTTCCAGACAACTCGGAGGACGATACTGAGTCAGACAATAACAGTCTGGTTCAGTATCGTCCTCATGGCTCATCTCTTTCTGTATGGACAGGATGTGGAGGTGGAAAAACAGTCTTACTTTGCCATTGTCAACATGAAGGCCGCTACTAATCCATTCAATTTTGTTGTTTCTTCCAGACATCTCGGAGGACGATACCGAGCCAGACAATGGCAGTGTCACAGAGATGACCTTCTTTTACATTCGACAGTTTCAGGTGCGTCTAATGTATTTGTGATTGGTTTGTTTATTGGTTTTCTACCCCTTTCCAGTTTCAAGGTTAGAATACTACCATACATTTTCAGAGAGTAAAATGTCAATCATGTTAATCCAGTGCTTCTGTTTCATATGCTTCTTTGTTTATACATATACTACTGATATTGTGCCAATGCTAAAATGTTATGTTTTTTTCCCTAATACTAAAATTCCATACGAAGAGCCATGTAATATGAAGGAGGAAACAGACAGACAAACCCGTCTTTATTTGTCACAAACAACCATTTTTCACAATGCACACACACGTGCACGGCGGCTTGCACACACACACACATGCTTCCAATGGCGCCATGAGATATGTCCTCCGCATTTATCCCATCCTGGCTCGTCCACGGGCAGGCCAGGAGCGGTGGGCAGCTTGCAGCGCAGCGCCCGGGGACCAACTTCTTTTTTCGACCATCGCTGGTCAGGCGACAATCTTCTTGCATGTTTTTAGTGAGGGGTTCTTATCGGTGTTATATGGAGGAAACCCCAGGTGAGCACAGGGAGAACATCCAAACAGAAAGGCCCTTTTTTATGAGATAATCCACCTGGGCACTAGGCACCGAAGGGAACATGTCCCCAGTGCCAACAGCGACCCAGGCGGGAATCAAACCCAGGACCTTCTTGCTGTGAGGCGACAGCGCTACCACTGCGCCACCAATTAATGTCAAATATCGATGAAAACCGACTTTACTTTCTGCCTGTTTTACACAGTAGTGTTTTAGTGGTGAAGAGTGGATTATCTCAACCCCATCTAAGCACCTACATGAAAATCCAACTTCTTTGCTTGAAGCTCACACACTCGTCTCTCTCCAACTTGTATGTCTGTATCTTGTCCACAGAGGGCGCTGTTCACACAGCTGAGTGGAGGAGAGGAGGAATTTAACAGCAAAGAGGCTCAGCTATTGGTCAGCATCTTGAGCGTGCTCTCACGCAAGCTAAAGCCCTCCTCCGAACAGGTAGGTGTCCCCCTAAGTGTACTTCACAGGACAAAGTAGGTGGTGGGTGTCCTACTAACGTGTCTCCATCTAATCAGTTTGTTCAGATGATAACCTGGACTGTGAAAATCTGCAAGGAGACCAGTTTTGGTGAGTCACAGTTTGAGTCACACAGTTGAATTTATTTCAGTATTCCCAGAGGAGGTGTGTTTTGACTTTTGAGGTCTCTTTCTCTTTCTCTCTCAGAGGATTCTGCTTTCTCCAAGGGCCTGCTGTCCCTTCTCTTCAGCCTGCATGTCCTCTATAAGAGTCCTGTAAGCCTGTTGCTGGAACTCTGCCAAGACATCCACAGCCAGCTGGGAGATATCGATCAGGTAAACACAATTACTAACTTTACAATGTTCAGAACTAAAAATGCCAGTAGCCTTGCACTGCACTGATTACAAGGCAGTATGTGGCATCAATAGATAAGATGCCACTAAATCGGAATGATTACATGATAGCAAGTACAGCTGCACAAATTGTGTATCATCATATATCCCTTTCTTTCTCTCCTCTACTTCCTTTCTCTCATAGTAAAAGTAATTGCAGAATTTGGCCATGTTGGAACATTTAATTTCACTTCATTGTAGAAAGTGATCTGTTGTAGAAAATAGTTAAGATGTTGATTACAACATGCAAAAAGTGATGCATTTTATTTTCGCAAATCATCAAGACAAATAGTGGTGATTAATAATTGTGATCACGGTATCGAGCAAAGTAATCAGGATTATCATTTTGGCCTTAATCTTGCAGCCCTAACAGCAAGTCGTTCTGATTAACTACAACCCTCTAGAATTAATTAAACTGCCAGTATTAACATGCCACTTCATGTATGGGGTGTAATTTTCTCTTTCTGTATGGACAGGATGTGGAGGTGGAAAAACAGTCTCACTTTGCCATTGTCAACATGAAGACTGCTACAGCAACGGCAGTGAGTGTTGCTTTTACAACAATTGGAAGCTTCTGATTTGCCAAATACCAAAGCAGTCTATGGCCATGACTTGGATATCCTAGGATCTGCCTGCTCGGTATACTAACCATCCACATCACTTTTTAATCTATTGCCCCAGCTGCTGGTCCTGTCCCAGGTTGACAAAGTGCTCGATGAGGTGGACTGGCTGATCGCCAAAAAGAAAAGCCAGCCCTTTGAAAAATCAAGCACAGGTACGGAGCCATTTACACTGACGATACAACTTGGATTAATGGAATGCGTAGGGAGTGGAGAGGAGACAAGGGAAGGGATGCGTCTGTCTGGTAATGGTACTAGTATCATTTGTGGTGTTCTCTGTGCATTTTTGTGTGTGGGTGTGTAGGCGAGGCCACCCAGACAGCAGGCCAGCAGGATCCAGTGGAGAAGGCGGTGACGCTGCAGCTTGGGACTCTTTTGACAGCGCTAAATGAGCTGGTGCAGACGGCCCTGCTGCCTGGCACCTGCACTGACACGCTGCTGAGAGAACTGAGCCGCACATACACCATCCTTACCACCCTGGTCAAATATGTACGTATTCGTAGACTCTTTGCAATCTCAAAACAAATGGATCATTCTTTTGACTTCCCTGGTGTGATGTATTTTTCCCCCATGTGCCGTTTCAGTACATCCAGTTGTGTTCCAGCCAGCATGGTGTGCTCCCAGCACGCTTTGAGAAGCTGGTGAGTCTAAAACACCGTTTTTTGGTTGAATCTTCCAGTATGTTTGGCATCACCATGCTCACCTGAGTGTTTCCTGTGCCATCTGTCTAGGTCAAACTGTCTGGCTCCCACCTAACGCCGCAGTGCTACTCCTTCATCACATACGCACAGGTACCGCTCAGTTTAACACTCTAACATTTAAAGATTTGCAATTTAACTATAAGTCTTCATAGGTCAAAAAGAGAACTGTGGCTGCAAGCCTCGGATCTGATTTATAGATTGCTTGAAAGATTAGAAAGACTGTAGAAAGACTGCTTGCATAAAAGTGGGTCCCGATTTCTAGAATTAGGGCTGGGCAATGATCCAATAATCCATTCTAATTTATTGCCTTTCAATATAACCGTATCGTAATGAAATGATGATACTGAGTTATTTGTGATACACAAATGTGCTTATTTAGAAAATGATTGGCCTCAGCTTGTATCACATGGGGTTGGTTGGATTTCAGGTGCCTCGTGTTCATCTCGAGTAGAGGCAGATTAGATGTACACAACACAAAGCAGCACAGGGATAACAAGAAAGAAAAAGAAAAGTATGGGGGGAAAAAATGATTATTTCCAGTTTTGGAAAATCCTGGTATTTCAGTCCCGATACTCAAGACTACATATCTTATGTTAATGTAGACTCATTGTTATCTTATATACTGTGATACTTATCGTTGAAGAGAATAATCTTCAACTATACAAGTGATATGGTGGAAATGGCCAGAACACATCATATTGAATACCAACCAAAATCTTCAATTCCAGTCTAACATAGTCTGGAAATGTATGGAATTGAGGTGAGGAAAATGTATTTGGGAATCAAGGGTAATTTCATTTGTTGGAGCAGACTAGTCTGTGTCAGGTTTTTAGAGAAACAAACAACCATGAAGACCTCAAATTATGACTATATTGGCTCGGCACAAGTGGTGTGACTGTCTTCATCAAGAGCTGTCAGTTATGGACTTCTCAAAAATCATTTAAATTCTCAAGAGGTTGCCTTTAGTATTACTGTTTTGAAAGGATGTGTTTTCTCCCCCAGAGTGGAGAATTTGGTGGTGGAGGTTCAGACGACAAGAAGAAGAAAAAGAAAAGGGATGATGCGAACATTGCAGTCTCTGTAAGGACATTTACCTCCTAGAAGTACATAATTCATGTGAAAGGATTGATTACAATGAAATAATACATTTTCTTCCTGTTCCTTACTTTTTATTACGTTGGGGAAAGTAAACAAGTACAATACAACTAAATAAAACTTTTGGGCATGAGTTAGTCCATTTTAGACTTCAAATATCCAAATATTTTGTGCTCGTTTCTCATGGAAGGCCAAACTTCTGCGTGAGACAAAGGCCGTTCCCAACTTGATCTTCAGCATTGAACAATATGAGAAATACCTCATCACGCTCTCGAAGAAATCAAAGGTATGTGTGAGCTGATTGCTTGAGGTAATCAACAAAACATGGTTCTCAAAATACAAAACAAGACTTTTATAACAGAACGTTGTGTAAAATAAAATAGGCTCCCTGAATACCGTCAGTACAGTGTCGTCAATTACGACATTTTTGAGCAGAGAACATCTGTGTGTATGTTGTCTAGGTGAATCTGATGCAGTACATGAAGCTCAGCACCTCAAGAGATTTCCGCATCAACGCTGCGACTCTGGATGCGGCCCTACAGGAGCAGGATGACAGTCAGCAGGTAAGCGCCATCTTATAACTGGCAGCTCCAAACCCTGCAAGTCTCCTACATGTATCACTATCTTTACCTTATAGTCATGGTGCTGTTGTGTTTTGTTTTGTTGTTGTTTTTTGTTCCCCCTTCAGTTGACTACAGCAGTCAAACCAACTGTTGTTACATATAGACATATAGAAATAGTGTTAAGAAAAGATGATTTGAAAATATATTCAGATTGTGCTAATTGTTTTGATTTTCCTAACATTTGAGCCACACATTTTGAAGTTTCAGAACATGTGAGGATGCACATTCCATGTTTTAGTACTTCAATGTTCTCTACTCTCAGTGCCGTTTCCCTTTCCATTTCTTTCAGACTACAGTCTCACAGGAAGCAGAGGAGACCCAGGAACCCAAGCAGAAGAGGAGAAAACAGTGAGCTGAAGCTCTGCTCCCTCTCCTTTATACACACATCTCCGATGACTCCCCTTTTTTCTGGATGGGAAGCAAGTCCTCCAAGTTCCTCACTGACTTTCAGCTTGACCAGTTGCTGAGCGGCCTCCTGGTGACTGTGTGCATGTATTGCAGCTCTGAGTTGCAGTAGCTTCTTCCACACCACACTATCTTCCTTTATCTAGAGAGCCTTTAGTGATGTCAATAATCTGGTATATGTCCAAGGCCTCACCTGTGGAAAGTTTGGACATATTGTTTAACATGATTATACATCACTCTATTTTTATTAGGAAGAAAAAGCCATGCAAACAAGTATGGTTGTATGTGTTCATATTGTACACTATTATTATTTTTTAGAATGTTAGGGAATTGGCGTACTTTATTCAGAGGAAATATTTATGGCAGTGGCTCAGTAGTTCATGACTTGTATTACTTACAATTTTTTAGTCATTACAAATTCAAATTTATATTCTGCACTATGTGAGATACTTTGTCAAGCAGTAAATATTTAATAAGAGCCAAAACATGGGAATTTGGTTTTCTTTCCTTCTATGTTGTCATTGCATACTAAGTCCAGTGGTATGAAGCATTTCTGATTTCAAGTTTAGCAAAGCTAAAACAATATATTGGTTGAGATGGTCCTGAATATAAATCTCTGGCTACAATATGAGAAGTAGTAGATCTGAGGTCAGACCAAACCACAGACAAAACAGAAGCTCAAAACCTACTTTTATAGCCTTGCTTTATCATAGGAACTGCTGTTTTGTTTATAATATTTTATTCCTTTTCTGTTTTGTTACTCCTCAATTTCCCTGTTTATGCACTTTTTATCTCTAATGTGAAGCATATTACACTGCAATGGACTGTACAAAATGTGCTATATAAATAAAGATTGATGATGGAGTACAGGACTCACCCTGTGGGAGGTTGTATCTGCGCTGCAGGCCTGTGGGGTTGGAGGGCGTCACACAGTCCATATTGACTTCCTTCCTCAGACACTGGTCAATGTCAACCGCACTGAAGAAGGCGACTGACTGGGGAAGGTCCTGCATGCCTAATGCGTGGGCAAACATACATCTGCAGGAGACGGGACCGTAGGGTTACAAATGCTATGCGTTTCATCAACGATTCCACAGTGGAAGTTGTGGCAGAGTGAAATAAATCAGCAGCTGTATACAGACCTTGTCAGCAGGTTGGTGATCTGAAGGGCCAGTGCTGCTCGGTAACGGTCTTCGCTGCAGACCAAGTAGCGCACCTCATCGTGAATGCTGATGCAGAAACGTCCGTCGATATCGTACTCCTCAAAGAGCCACCTCATGGCCACCAGCATCAGGTGGAGGTAGTCCACCGCGGAGCTCTGGACCACCCAGTTCACTCTGCTGGTGATAAACTGACACACAAAACACGGCAAGTTTCTCAAAGTGCTACACAGCAGTGCAAAGATCCTATTGTAGACAAATGTAGTTTGTTTCCATGACAGATGGTCATGGATGAGATGCACAGATGATCTTAAATATGTAACTTAATTTGAACTTTTGGCTTTGGTTCTTAGGCTTGTTTAGTTTGCTATGGCAAATAACATAATGCATCTAAAATTGATGTCACACTTCCAGTATTTCCATTGTTGTCCTTGAATTCTAAACAGTGGCATGTAGGTGGCACTGGCAGCAGACAGCATTTTGTGCAAGTATGCATATCACAGAACTGTGAGAGTCCTTATCATAGCAGTGTATTTATTGCCTACATTGTGTTAATTCCCATTAAACTGAAAGTGTGATGTAAGAAGCCAATCCCATGTCAGGAATCAAACTCGCTTGTTACCGAGTTGAAGTGCGTGTTACTGAGTGTGTTAACTGAAGCTGATGATGATTGATGAGGACAATGATGGCGGTGGTATTGGAGAGGACATCCCCTGAGTTTGATGAGGTTTCAGTATTTTGTATTTTGAGAGCCTCAGTAACAGTGTTCCATAGTGTGGTTAACACCTCCTCACCTCATCCTTAACTGCCTTGGGCTCCAGCGCTCTGCTAATCCTGCAGCCTAGAACAGGAGTGGCCGGCTGGGCTGAATGGGCTATATTCTCCAGCTTGTTGAACATCTCCGACTCTGTACCTCCAGCCCACAGACGCTGGCCGACCATATCCCACTTCTTCCGCCGAGAGCTGTATGCAAAACAAACGAGGGTGAGAGAAATCGAGGAACACAGCAATCAAGAGGGAGAGGATGTGGTAGAGTATCCCGATGCCTCCGAAAGGCAGAGACAGAAATACAAAATATGGGACAAACTATGAGGTTGTGGATGGTATCTGTTAAGTGTGGTGTTCATGGTAAGTTTTACTTGCTCCCTCACCTCTGTGAGGCCAGTCTAGTGATCCTGCGTAACTCCTGCAGGGAGACACTTCCATCTTCCTCCGTCTCCACCTCCACACCCAGCTCATTGACCAGCCAGTCGCCCTCCTCTGAGAGATGATATCTGACCAAACACACAACGCACAAGCATGCTCAACTTTGCCATCACCTTCTGGCAAACAACTAATCCTGCAGTAACCAGTGTGCTATAAAACTAAAAATGTAAAAAAAAAATGCACATACTGTTGCACTCACTCAAATCATACACAGTTATTCAATTTGCTGAGTGTACCTGCGTATGCCCTTGGTTAGGGCGTACATCTGCCTGGCCTTACTGGCAGCCTCTGGCTGACTAAGGCGGTGGTTGAACTGCATCAGCAGCCTCTCAGCAAAGGGCTGACCTGCACCATAGATGCGTCCATAATTGAACACCTTGGCGTGGTCTCGGCTGATGCCCACGGTGTCGGCAGTGCGGCTGTGCAGGTCAGTGCCCTGGCTCTTCTTTCCCTGCAGGGTCATCCAGCCAAAGGCTGTGCAACCTGAACCCAGCAAAGTAAGGTTGGCATTAGATGCTGTGACTTCAGACTATGCCAAATTGGCACAAATAACAGAATTGATCACCCTTTACAACCCCGGTACATTTACTCATCGTATACGGTGATTTCATTTGGAGTAAACACCTAAGCAAGATTTGAAAGGGCCACATCTCACCATGCATGCCAGCAAAGTGGGCCTCTCCAAGCACAGCAGCAATCCACAGCTCCTGAGAGTCTACGTCTGCCCCTACCAGGTGGTAGCCAGGCGGCACCTGTACCATGGCCTTCAGCTCACTGCCCACCCGGTCCCGCTGTGGGGACAAAACACAGTCCGTACAAGAAAAATTCCTCTCTTGTCTGGTTCAGTCCAATCTGGCTGTTGATTTAGGAAGTCTCCTTGAATCAATTTAGTAGTCTTAATTAGACATCCCATGATATTCTAAGATGCAAATTTTTTGCTTTATGCTCGTTGTCTGCCTCTTACCCGTGCATTACTGGCAGTCAGCCATGTTGGCTCCACGGCCCTGCGTGTTACTGTTCCAGCAGTGACGACCTGAGGCAATATGGCACCGTACTGCCCCTCTTCATCGTACTCTTTATGCCTTTGGGAGATAAGAAAGTTGTCATTTACTGTAACTGATTTTTCTCAGTGTATAGCTGATCAAAAAATACAGGCTAGCCCCTTGTGTGTACTCAGAGAATTGAGCAGCAGGTGATATTCCAGACAAACCTGCTGACAGTGAGAGGAAGTTCTCGCTTTCGCAGCCACACCACCTTCTGAGAGCTATCAAGAGACAAGATAACAATTCATGCATTCACCATCTGGCTATAGCAATAAAACGGTAATGACTGTGATCTAAAGAGATAAACAGTAACTTTTTATGGTGGGAGCTGATGAGTACCTTATACGTTTATGGGCATTCCTCCAGAACGACATCATCTTGTTGATCTCTAGAGCACGTGTGGCATTGGTTCCCCCCCTCCCTGCCCGCAGAGTACCATCCTCCATCTTGGACAGGAAGTCCTTCGAGAAGGGACTGCCAACATTGTTGTGATTACCATCCTGGAACACAAACATTCTGTTACAGGCTGATTTGTCTTTATGCAGCCAAAATGTGGCTGCTTTTAGTTACTGAGGGGACTCTTAAGACATGAATTCACCTTATGAGGCAGTTTGAAAAACCAGCACCCGGGGATATCAACGTCATTGTGAGGGCCGTTTCCATGGTGATAGTGGCAGTGGCTCTCATCGGGGAGATAATGTGGATCTTGGAATTTTTGCTGCCAAAGAATGCAAAGCATGTTTCACAACAAATTAAAATCATTCAATTCAATGTTATTATCCCTGAAATTAAATATCCCCCAGAAGTGAAAATTTTAAAACAAAAGTAGAACAAAAAATGCAAGAGTGCAAGTAAGACCAAACAGTGCAATTCATTATTAACAAAAGTTGTATAAAGTGATTTATGCTTAGAATTAAAGTGTTATGGTGTTAACACAGTCTGGGATGTAGGTTATTTATGAGTCATGTAGAGTCATAAAGGACCTAGAAGTATTAAGACCATTTTCCTCACCACGTTTTTCTTGGTTTTCATCATTCTGACTCCGTTTTCCTCTGTCAGGCTCTCCAAGCAGCCCAACTCCTCCACCTTAAGATAAATTAGTGAAACACCTCTCTGTCAGGATATATAACAATCCAGACCCCGCAATCACTTCTATATAAACATCTTATCCAGTTCCACTGAAGACATGTGGGCATGATGCAGGGGTTGCCATCAATTAACCCATATAATATTGCCACCTGTATTGCTAAGTGTGGGTGATCAGAGGGCGGGACTCTGGTTCATTTATTAATCTAATCCAAGTCGGTGAAAGCTGCATTTACAGATTTGGTCAAGAGATGCCTGCATCACAACATAATTATTTCACCACTAGGGGGCTCAAGGGAAAAGAGTGCCTCTTATAATTACTACAAAATCTAGAGTAGATTTCATTATGAGCCCAATCACCTTCTGCCACACCGTGCTGTCTGTCATCATGAGGTCAACTGTGGGGTCGCAGTCCAGAGACTCAGGCTGCTCTTTGCTGTTCTGCTCACAATACTCTCTGTACACTCTCTCAATAGCTCTATGGGACACAACATTTTAATATAAGTACATATGCAGCCTGAATGTGAGACTAAATAATTTAACTAACATAAATATAAAATGTCCAGGAAACTATGATTCGCCTGCTAAGCTTATGAGATGATGAGAAAGCACACATTTTCCCTTGCACTGTGTGTTAGTACCCATGTGGGCACACAGGCCCTGCATTTTCCTCCTGGGGATCCAGGTTATCCCTGCGTCCAGGTACCAGGTAGCCCCACCCATGCTTCTCTGTGTAATGCAGGGGGAAGCCATCCCACGTCAGACCCATCAGCTTAGGAGTCAGTCTCATCTGTAGACTGATCAGGCTGGCTCCAGGTGACCAGCTGTCCTCCTGAGACATCTTCTCACACAGCTTACGATACCACCTGATGACGGAGTAAGGGGGGTGATACAGTGAAAAAGGAAATTATTAAAACAGAAATAGAAAGAGGAGGAAGAAATTGAGAGGAGAACAGACAAATCAAATAAAAGGAAGTAGAAATTAAAATATAAAGGACATTGGAAGGCTGTGTGGTGTTTGGGAGTGATCCTACCCTGGATGCCCGGGCAGATGCTGCCTTCTCTTGGGCAGACGGTCCACATTCTCCTTCAGCTTCTCCACAGCCAACCTGCTGGGGCAGGGGCCTGTCATCTCCTCTTCAGAAGGCGGACCTGGGTCTAATATCACAAAAACACTACTGTATGTCCTCATCTGTTACTCATTTGGCCTCTTTGTGCATGGAGGTTAACATCATTCATCTAAAAACAGCCATCTTAAGAGAAAGGGAGGCATAAGATTCGCTTTCTACTGTATATCTGGCCCGGGGTTTGAGCTCATACCTTCTTCCCAGTCTGGAAGAGGAGTTGAGGCTTGTGTTTCAGCCTCCTTTTTGGAGCGTTTCTTCTTGCTGGCTGTCACTTTCTTCTGCTTGAACTCCTGCACATCCCAGTCAAAATCCCAAAGCCAGGGGTCTTCTTTGTACCTTACAGAAAAAACAAAACATGTCATTTAGTGAATGTTTTTATCCAAAGAACCTTAAAAGAACCTACGCCTTGGAGTTACAGAACCACAGATTTAGCATCAGTCTATCATCATTATCATTATCTTATCACACATTCTGAACATACACAAACAGTTAATAGTTGTGATATAATCACAATGAGCACAATATACTGCATTCAGAGGTTTTGTGTATAATAACCACTAGGCTCCTTCCTTGCTATCGCACAGTTACTTCTGGGAGCCTGGGGTGATGAAGCAGTGCTCTTCTCACCCGTCATCCTGCAGGAGCTGACAGGCATCGTCTGCTAGATTCATCAGAGACTTCTTCATCTCTCTTTGGAGCTCTTCATACGTGTCCTGAGAATCCTCCAGGTACCGCCCCCAGTTCTGATTGACAGGAAGGTAGCTCACGCCCATCTCCAGCATTCCTGCAAACGTCACTGGATGAGGACACCTTATAAAAGACAGAGGGGGGAAATTAATTGCTCAGTTTATGCTAGTTAATCAATACAAATGAGAGTTAAAAGTAAAGGATTAGGGGTTTGGGTAGGGATTTATTGACCTCTCCATGTAGAGGGGTAGCTGTTCTGTGAAGACTTGATGAGTGGCCCGGACATCCAGGGCGCAGTACTGCATGAGCTCCTGTAGGGGGCAGCAAAGGCATGATTACTGGCCAAATTGTACTTCAAGATGACTGTGAGTCATAGAACACCATAGAACCTAATAATATGAATAAATTTGGCTCATGATTACTGACGGAGAGAGGATTTATCAGGAACCTCTCACCTGGAAGTTGTTCCTGACATCCATCATGCTGCCCTTTACAAAGGTCTCTCTGGCCTCCTTCTGCAGCGGCTGCCCCCCCACATACAGAGCATGGACGTCAGCCAGGTTATTAATGCTGCTAATGTTCACCCAGTCCCAGGAGCCGATCTGTACACACAAACACCATGTTAGACTAGTTACACCAAGTTATTAATGCCAAAAGCAAAGCAATACCTAAGCTATAACTCCTAACACTTCCAGCAAAAGGGAAACTGCAACATTACCACTGATCATGTGTGCTGCAGCTGAAAAATGCAGAGAAAAGGACACAAACCATTGGGCCCTCCCTCTTCTGTCCCGCTTTCTTCATGTGCTCCTTGACCTCCTGGACGCCCCTCCTCTTGCCCAGCTTACTGGCCATCCACAAGGTGCGCTGGAATCCGGTCAGCCCAGAGATGGCCATGTGGAGGCTCATGGTGTCCAGGAAGCGTACCTTAGAACCCTTTGGGGAGGAAAACATATTTTCTCTGAAATGAACATGAGCTCTAATGTGAGACACGAACAGACACATGCTTCACAGCGCTTTTATTCAGGTGAATCATATCAGGGTTGGGGCCATTCATGAACTGAACTGAGAATACATGGTAAATTCCAGTTGAATTCCTGTAGTTGGAATAGGAATGTCACCCAGTTCTAAGGAAACAGAATTGGAATTGAATTGGAATGACAGGAAACAGAATTGAATTCCATTAAATTCCACTTCTAAGAGAGGTTGTCTTTGGCTTGATAGAAATTATAAATTAAACATTATGAATCAAATAAAAGACAGTTAAACAAATCAAATACATTCAATCACAATGTACAGCAGATATAACGATGACATGTTATGCATCAAATACCACCTGAAAGGAACCTTTAACATTTTCTGATATTCAGTATTGATAATATATAACACTATGTGTAATCCCAGATAGGTGGTAAAAAAAACAAAAAACAAAAAAAACAATGGAACTTCACAGAATTTCACTGAATTAAATTCAATTTCCTGAAATTCCAATTCAATTCCAATTCTGTTTCCTGTAGGTTTTTTCAAATTCCAATTCAACTGAGGAACTGGAATTGATGAGTTCATTCATGAATTGACCCCAACCCTGAATCACACAACCAGGATGCAACTCAAAACAAGAAAAGGAGAGAATAATCGAAAGTGAGTCGGTAAAGAAAGACCAAAATGAAAGGCAAGGACAAAACAGTAAGAACAAACAACCTATGAACCAAATAAACAAATCACCCTATGAATACTTACCCTTAGCAGGTATTGCTCCTTAATATGCGCCCGGTCATAGCTGACATTATGGCCCACTATCAGCCTCTCCTTCCACTGACCCCCTGGAGGACGGGCGGAGTTGATAGTTGTCTCCAGTGGGATGAGGTCAGCTAGGGTCAACTGACTGGACCAGGAGTACCTCTCTTCAATCAGACGCTTGCTGCACCAGGAGTACCTAGCGAGATAAAAGTGAGAGATAAACACAGTTGGGAAAAGAAATCAAATCACACTGCTGAACATTTACATCCACTGGCCATTTGGTGGACACTTCCCCATAATGTCTTACAGTTCCATCTGTGTGCATACATTTTTTAGCATAGGTAGCCTTAGTGGAACAGTGGACCGTATTAGTGCCATTCTCTACCCATTAAGCTAAACAACGTGCAGTTTGACAGTTTCACTCTCTTTCTTCACAGTTCTTTCTCCTTCCTCACCAGGCAGTGGGAGACAAGGCGACAGCCAGCGTGGGACAGTGTCCCTCCGTTATGCACACCTCCACATCAAACACCAGTGCTGACTCATCTGGGAAGTCCACCCTTCGGCTTTCCCCATCTGGGCCGTAGCGGGTCCAGCCCACCTCCCAGGCCCACTCCTGAGGCATGGGAGGCAGCACGGCCTGCTGCAGCTGGCTGGCAGCCTCCAGGTAGGGAAGGCTCTGCGTCTGGGCCAGGACGCGGAAGTGTTCATCGATGTCTTTGCCATACATTGGGGGAAGATTCAACTCCACATCTGGCAACAGTGAGGTCTCCTTCTCCCACAGCTGGTGCTTCTGCAGGTGCCTGATGCTGCGCTGCACCTCCGCCTCTCTGTACTCCGGCTGCAGCCCTCTAAAGATCTGCTCCTGTAGGTTCCTTGACAGCATCTGGATGTTAAGGGGGTTCAGGCGGGTCTCTCCAGAGCCATGGCCCCGGAGAGAGTGAGGCTGGGTGGAGTAGAGGGAGCGTAGCCTCGTCCATTGGACTGACGAGAGGGGGATCCGCACAGGACAGCGCAACACATGCAGCATCACCTCACTAGGGCTTGACAGGACACCGACAGCACTCACTGAAAAACAACACAGTATTTAACCAGCTACCCGCCTGTTAAATAGTTCAGGTAACGTTGCATACATAGTGAAAATAGTATCTAAGTTACTGTTCCACAGCTATACGCTAATGCTACAACCAATCACTGTCCTACGTCACTCGACCATCAATATCCCCTCTTAATGTTTACTAACAGTTGGCTCGGTCACCCAACGACAAAAAGCTAACAATAAAAGCAGTGAGAACAGCAACAGGAAAATAAAGTCAAGGTAACGTTATTTGAGTCGATAAAAGCAAAAATAAAGACACTTCACCTGATTTGTCTTATCAGATGTAATACATTTCAGTCAAGTTTCAACATGCTCCACAGCCAACAAACGTTAGCATCACTGCTTATCCAACGGCGTTGTAAGACCAAGCGAGCCGAAGTGTTAGCGACACCCAGCGGCACGGAGGACTCGGCTCCGGTTTGAACAAAACAACAAAATGATTAGATTGATATACAGTTTGTATCGTTCGTAAATACAACAGAAACACTAACATGACTATTATTTACTACATGTTATAGCATTATATGTTATAACAAATCACGTTTACCAGTATGCAGTCACCGGCGGCCGCGTGGCCTAATGGATAAGGCGTCTGACTTCGGATCAGAAGATTGCAGGTTCGAGTCCTGCCGCGGTCGATCCTTTTAAAGTTATAGCTATCATTGTATTGGTTTCGCCGTTGCACCTAACCAATTTGCACCTCAAAATTCGCGTTTCGCTGTCGAAATATGGCTAAAACCCTGCGGAAATGTTACTAGGCGATGGAGCTGTGTTTTGTAGCCAGTGAATGAACGGCACCCATATGTATCTGTACATTTTTAAATGGAGCTAATGTGGATGTGAATGTAGGGATCGTTGTCGGTGTCGGTCTTATTTCATTGCAACACCTCGTATATTCTAGCACCACAATAACGCGATAGTATAGCGACGCATCACATCGACATAAATGGTACGCTTTGTTTTACACATCTACAATCATCAAGAATGAAACGGGTGGGGATTTTTTTGTATGTGTCTTTGATGTTATTGTGGTCGGCTGTGTTGAGCATATTCCTAGGATGGGTCGGTTCACTCGGCTGTTGTGTTTTGTCCTTGCTTTATTTCAGGCGATGGCGGATGACACCGAGGATGTTGAGTTGGACTTTGCTGCTGATGAGGAGGAAAGAGCGCGGAGGAGCGCAGTGATACGGTACACTGCAAATAATATCCAGCATAACAAATCATTTAATCTAGTACTGAGTCTTAAAATCCTATCTAAAAAAACAAGGAGAAATCCAAATCAACGTCTTTCAGTGTTTTCCTCGAATCCACATTTTGTTGATACTAGTGAAATGATCTGCCTCATTCTGCTTCCTTTCCTTTCCTGAGAATCCCTGCAACAACTGAAGCTGCATTGGAAAAAAATGAATTTCTCTCATCCAATGGCCAGAATTTTTTCACTTGTTTTAAGGAAAATAAGATTTTTAGATAAGATGATACCAAGCAGATCATGACAGGACTCCTCCATGTCTCTTTCTGTGATGTGGGCTATAGATTTGCTTTACAACTAAGTTACACCTGATGTCTCTGCTGTCTCTGTCTACACTAACCTCATCTGCTCCACTGATATTTTATTTTATGTGATAGTGTGTGACTGTCATCTTCTCTGACCATAAACTCCCTAAACATATGTTAGATACCGTATTGAATACAATGTGGAAAGGCTCGTTATTCATGTTTTCTAATCATGGGCGTTTGATTTCAGACACCCCCTCGCCTCCTTTTTCCACCTGTTCTTCCGGGTCGTTGCCATTGTAGCCTATCTGCTCTGTGACTGGATCAGCAAGAACTTTGCCTCCTGTTTTGTCCTGATCATCACTCTGCTCTCTTTTGACTTTTGGTCTGTCAAGGTGAGAGGTCAGAAAAGCTCTCTCTCTCTCTCTCTCTACATCTCTACATCTCTCCTCTTTCTGTGTGTCTCTTCTCACTTTGCCCTCTTTGTGCACTCACACACATCACATCAACTATTTTTTGGTGTCACTTTCTTTCCCTTCTTCTTACACTCCTCTTTTCCTTATTCATGTGTGTTTCAGAATGTGACCGGCAGGCTGTTGGTGGGGCTGCGCTGGTGGAATCAGATCGACGAGGACGGAAAGAGTCTCTGGGTGTTTGAGGCCAAGAAGGTGAGACACCGTCGCAGTTGTACGCTGATTTGTGCGTATAAATAAACCCATTGGGGTACTAAGGTTAGTGTGTGTGTGTGTGTGTGTGTGTGCAGAACTCCCAGGGCCGTAGTATCGGCACAGAGGCCGAGGCCAGGATTTTCTGGCTGGGTCTGATCATCTGTCCTCTCATCTGGACCTTCTTCTTCTTCACCTCCCTCTTCTCCCTGAAGATCAAATGGCTGGTGAGAAACATGCTGAGGCTCATGCATATACAGTCTCTCTATCACTATCACTTTTTTCTCTCACATGCACATCTATCTATCTATCTATCTATCTATCTATCTATCTATCTATCTATCTATCTATCTTTCCCAGGCGCTGGTAGTAGCCAGCATCTCTCTTCAAGTGGCTAATCTCTATGGTTACCTCCGCTGCAAGGCGGGGGGGCAGGAAGGCCAGCCTCCAGATACACACTCTTTCATGGGACAGCACTTCCTGCAGCGTGTGAGTGACCGGTAGCAGCATTTAGCATTTACAATGTGTGTGTGTGTGTGTGTGTTTATTAGAACATGCTGAGTAAACTGAGTGACTCACAGATAATTTCTCCTCTTGCAGCCAGACATCATCTTTGGAATACTGTGAAGATTACCTCCTGTAATTATACAGCCACTCTTCTGTCAGTGTGTGTGTGTGTGTGTGTGTGTGTGTGTGAGAGAGAGAGAGAGAGAGAGAGACAGAGAGAGCGACAGAGAGAGAGAGAGAGCGACAGAGAGTTCCCTCATCTCCAAAGTTTCCACATACTGCATCTACTTGAATTGCTTTGTGCCTTGTGCATGCCTTTGTTTCATGCTGCTGACTGTTCACAAGTTGCCCATGGATTGGTCTGACTATTAATCCATTGCCATGCCATTGCCTTTCTCTCTGATGTCAATAAAAGACGATCGCATTTTATGATTTTCGTAGTCAGTGAATATTCTTCTTGTCGAACATCACAGTTGTTGGATGAACACCACATATCTGCAATTAAAAGAAAAAAAAATACTTATAGTAATCGTATGGTACTTTCATATCCACTCACACACACACACGCACGCACACACACACACACACACAATAGCTCTGGCCCTGTTTCTTGGAGACTGATGTACTTGTTCTGTCTCTTGTTTTCAGTTAAAGCACTCGGTGACAAACCTGTTTATTAAAAGCGATCTATATATAAATAGAGTCAAAATAGGATGTAGGCTATCTGATGTCACTATCCCTTGTGTTATTACACTAGAAATAAACTTGGCCCATATGCTGGAGTTAAAGGGGGTTACTGAGAGTTGGTGTGTCATTGGAGTTATCCAGTGGGCATTTCCTCTCTCAGATGTTTTATTGAATTAGCTCCACTAGTCTTCCAGAAGCCTGAACAGGAAATGTTAAGCAGAAACATGCTGCACTCGTCACAGATGAGACCGAGACTCAACTGTATAGGAGTTTTGAAAGGAAGATACCTGGATGTGAAGTATTAGTAACAACTGTGCATGTTAAAGATCATTAAAATTTGATTAGTATGTCAATATTTGTAATCTTCAGTATATAGGCGATCCTGTGGTAAATTGGTTCTATATTTCTTATGGAACCCAAAAAGAATAATGTGTTATCTTGGGAAATATAGTATCCAAATGAACAAAAGGAAGAGTCGGAGTAATTTAAACCACACTAAATCTTGGAAACTAAAAACAGAATTATTAATTTCACATCCCAAATATATATGTAGTTAATTAAATAATTCAGCTAGTGTTAAATAAAAACCTATGATAATAGAGACCTGGTAGTTAAAAAAACAGGCTTTTGCAATGTCAAGTCAAATTGCATTTAGGAAACTTTCTGTTCTACAATGAAAAAGAAATTTCAGAAAATGTTGCCCCTTGCATCATTAGCATGAGTCTGTCTTAACTGTAGATACAATCCAAACCAAAGGTAGGCCTATTCTGAATGAATCCTTGCGTCATACAACTTTATTCAAAACATTATCTGGGGAAGAAATGGACCATTTGTCACTGGGCAAGTTGAGCCAATACATTTTCAAAAGGAAAAATGTCTATAGCTCCAAATGAATAAACTAGACATAACATTTCTTTCCAATAATAGATGTTGTTCATAAAGATGGTGATACATCGTAGCCTGCTATAGGCCGGTTTGTGGCACTGATAGCAGTGTGGGATGTGCTGCCATCTCGGCAACCTGGAAAATAACAGGGTATTTTTTTTTTAGTTTCCCAAAATGTATCCCGGCACAATATGTGGGTCAACTCAACCCTGGAACTGAAGGTCAGATCTCACATTTTCTAAATAAAATGTTATTCAGAATATTAGGCTATTTATTTTAGACGATGAGATAAATAGCCTACATGATTTTTATAATTGATTAATTTATCCAATCTTGTATCTCTTAAGTTATTTTGTGTGACCTTTTATGCATTTATACTGCCGGTAAACGTTAAAAGACGTGAATACCATCAGATTGTGAGAATGACCCTAATATTTTCTTCATCGTTATGGTCTCAGTATAATCAAGTTACCGTGTTACCGCTCTAGAAACATTGGCTACTGCCCACACAGATCTAGATTTGGAGGGAACTGCAGCTCAAAACGCGCACCGGGTGTTCACACTATGGACCGAGAAGGACCCCGAAACTCTTGACCGTGGCCCCTGGTTCTCCATCATCACCACATACAAGCACCTCACATCTAAGATCGTATAGCGAGATAGTTCACATCCTCTTCCAGCCTACGAAAAATCCTTGTCTGCTACACCGGAACAGCGTAGGGGCGGGAAACCATCTCACGCATGCGTACAGCTGTCCAAGATTAGAATACGAACAAATCAAGTCAAGTAACAGGCTTGCTCGCTAATGTATACAGCAGCTAATCTATGCAAGGACCTTCATGAATATTCATTAGGCAGACATATGCGCGAAACAGGAGCACCAGCTACATAAACTAGATTTTTTTCCCACTAATTTAAATAAGTGTGTGTCTCACGTGGCGATTAGCAGCTTACTAAGACATTAAACATTACGCTTAGCTAATTCAAATACGCCTTTTAATATGTTAGAAGCAGTCCAGGGTCTAGTCTACCTAACGGTATCCAAGCGAACCCGGAAGTTTGCAGGAGTGAGGCCTCTCGCTTGACCTGGATACTCACTGCTGCCGCCGCGCTCTCTGATTGGCCAGCCCGACACCCTGCTACTGGTATGACGTCAGTGCGGGAGAGAGAGTCGCCAGTAGAGGAAGCGCGCAGGCAGGAGGAGAGAGGCAGAGCCTGGCTGACTGGGGAGGAAAGCGGACTTATCTGGGAGCAGCGCGTCCGTCCAGAGGGGCCCCCGATGTAAGCGCTGAAAAAAAAAAAGATCATCTGGGAAAATTCATCCTGACAAACATTTGAGGACATTTGCCTCCAGATTCTGCACTGGCTCTGACACAGGTAAGGGCGCGACTGGATCTAGACAGCATTTTGCATTAAAATTTACCAGCAAGGGATCTGCTCTCATGCCATGTCCATGTGTCTAATGACGAGAATATACAGGGGCACGGATGATGCCTCTTCAATGATACTTTACATTTTATTTTATTTATTTAAAAAAGAAGAAGAGGTAACACATTATTTAATGGTCAGAAATCCCCTTCCATGTCATTTAAGATGAGGGAGTAGCTACTTGCGTCCATAAACGGACAAAACCCCATGTTCTCTGAAGTGCCAGAACAATATAACAGGCTCTTCGGCCTATTATTTCGATCAGTAATAAATTGGATTCTGAAATAGCTTATGGGGGGAGTAGTATCCTTGTGATGTGAAACAGCCTAGTTTTAGAAATAGGCCATTTGCAACTCTCATTAAAAGTAGGGATACATTGCCCTCAGGAGCACCAAAAAAAGCCAAAAGCAACTTAAAGGCATATAATCAGCTTCTTAAAACCCAATTTAGGTTCAGTTTGGGGTCTCAACGGAGTCAGCTGTTGATGTTGGAATATGATTTACCTGCTGCACCAAAGGGCCATTTCTTTACTCCCTGCTGATCTGGTTCATGGTCATGGTCATGTCTTCAGGCCGGCCCAGTCTACTCACACTTTGACGGTTCATGATCACTCCAGTTTGTCTGTGAGGCCTTTGAATATAATAGCATACACAATTTATCCAGCTGACGATTTCATAAGAATTGTATTGCTTCATATCACCAACTTCTATAGGCCTAAATACGTGTGTTTAGATTTAAAGACTATTTATTTTTGTATTATAAACGAGCTTTGTAAGCCATTCTTGACCATTATAAATGTATAGGACTAAAATAGAGCCAGTCATTCATTCTTCAGTGTTTAAGATGTCATTTAAATTACATTAATTTGATAAAAGCACACGGGGTGTAAACCATTAGTCTTAACACTTACCTTTAAATTACCGTAAAATTAAAAAATACAAAACCGTCTCGTACAGTAGGCTAGCGTCAAGAGAATAGCTGCAGAAATACACAAAATATCTCAATGTTCTCTCTAAAGTGGTAAATATCTTCCAGAATTCAGGTGGATAGGCTATTTTATAGAGTAGCCTAACATGATGATAATTGAGGGCAGAGACTAGAGTTTATACGGCCAAAAGCCCATGTGTCCGTACTTGCTTTTGAAATTAGTGAACTGGCATTAATTAATGAGCTGGCAAGTGAACCTTGCAAGTTTAAAACTAGATTTTTTGAAGTAGTCTCCGGGGTTTAGATCAATAAATATGTTGCTCTTTCTGCGTTTTAAATTAGGCTACTATTTCCCATTTTCCTTTAAGAAATAATATAATCGGGTGTTAATGATAGCTGACTTTTGAGCAGAGCCTGTGATCTACAGTATAGGCCCCAATACGGTTGGGCACGTATCCTTAGACCTGTGCAAATACTAAATAATGGTTTCCCTTCCTTACGAAGAAGTAGTAATCCTATAGCCTAATAATTTTTTGAAGGATGCTTCACAAATATCACCGCAAAACTGTGAGTCCCTATGAATTTTACAGGAACATAAAGTGCGATAAGGTCACTATAAACTCACCAGGCCTGCCACAGACACATTATACGGCCCTATACAGGAATATTATTGAGATTTTTCCTAGGGTTTGAAGGCTGTGTAGTCTTTGGTAATGTGTTAGCCTGCATCAAAATGTTTCATGATTCAAATCCAAACACATCTAATCAATTAGACCTGAAATCTATTCTACATTCTTTGTCTCATGAGGTTTTTTCGTGCTAGGCTGTTGTTATTCTCCACTGCCTGAGCTCTTTAGCTGTGACTGTAAAAGTGCTGCAAAATTAGCTGATAATATATAAAGTCTACTAATCTACTGATCCATTTTTACCTCTTTCTAGATGTGTGATGCCAACACCAGTAGGCTCCAGTGTGACGGTATGAAATGGGGTCGGTTTTTGTCTTTGGTTATCTAGCTGTATGAGTGTTAAATACCTGTCATAAAGCTAGATAACCGAAAGTAGAAATGACTTCCATAACGTTGTGTTCAGTCCGTGATGAAATGGGGCCCACAGGCTTTAAACTCACAACACGGATTTTGACTGTAACCCCCAAAAAGGTAAGGAACACGTTTGCTTTGTATCACCATTTCTACTGTTGGTTCAGAAAAATAGCATAAAAATAACACTCTAATAGGCTATTATAAAACTTAAAATAATCTCACTGATTTTGGCTGTTATATTAGGTACAAACATAACCTGCATGCACTAGGCTAGTTAGGCTTCTAGGCCTTTTAGTAGTTTTTTATTTGAAGAATAGGTTTACCCGCCTTTTAAAGCTTAATGAGATAAATTCATAGTATAGGCTACATCATAGTAAGTAATACACTCATGTCAGTTATATGCAGATAGGCTGTTTTACGGGGAAAAAACACATAAATTAACACTCTTCTGACGATTTAATTGTTTTTTGTTGTTTGGTTGGTTGTTGGTCTTTTGTATGATCACGCCCGAAAGTCATAGTTTACCTCCTATTAATTTACCGAGACACATGGACCGAGACACACCTTGGCTGTCCTTTGATCTCACTTCAGTTTGTTCTGAGGAGTCAAATCATTCCTGATTCAGTATAGGAGCTGTGTTAACTCAGTAAGGCCCCCACAGCCCTGTAATTTGCCTTTTTTGGGGCGGTTATCCGTTGAGGCTGCAGGCCGGGAGCTGTCCATTCAGGCCCTCTGCAACATGGTGCTGAATGTTAAGCAGGTCACCCACTGGGGGGACGGAGCCAGGCTCACTGCCTCTCCACCACAGAGGGGCCAGCCTGAAGCCTAAAGCAGGGAATCCCAAACTTTTTCATGTCACAGACCCCTAAATAGATACGCATGAGTCCACAGACCACTATTTCATAAGAGTTTGCCCCAAGGAACGTCGTCCAAGAAGATTTTTGTTGATAGATATGATTTAATAAAGAAATATCTAACTGTATTGCAGGTGTATTGAGGTGGAAACAATGAAACCTATAATCATTAAGAGGCATCTTTATACAGCCTCTCATTGTGCTGAGCTAACAGTGAAATTAAACTATTCCTCATTGTGCTGAGGACCTCCAGGAATCCCCTCAAGGATCCCTGCAGGTCCCCAGACCCACTTTGGGAACCGCTGACCTGCTGCTCTGCCCAAGACTGTTGTTCACATATATCCTACCTACTGAAGCAGATCCTCTAGTTTTATCTTTTTCATTTATAGTATCAAATTTTTATCAGATACTATATTTTCCATTTATTTGTTAAGAAATGAATAATCTTTTTTACATTTTTAAACAGTGAGGCTTGGTTTATAACTGAAAGAAAAGAGTAGGCCCATCTAATGCTTTGTTCAGGCTCTAACGTCTGCAGGCCTGCTGATAATGAAGTTGAGTGGTGTAGCACCCTACACATACAGGGTTAAGAAAAACACTTGGCGACTGTATTTAAAGCTGTAGCGAGTCTTAGAGCCTCTAGGATACATTGTGTCCCGCCTCAATGAGAAGGGCAGGGCCATCCTGAAGACAGGATCTGAACTTTTCAACTTGGTACTTCAGCGCTGTGCATACGCTCCGGCTACAGAATGCCACTCTGATTGTAAAGCCTAAAGAGCGCTAAAGTGAGATGAGTTTTCATTCACTCAGTTAACTACCTATTGCAGTAGAGCTTACTGTCAAACCGGGCTAATTGCTTCGTTTCAGAGAGAGATATTGGGTATGTGAAAAGGCCGTTGTCCGAGTCTTTTCCCAAGCTTTTCCCCCTGGTGTAGGTGGTGTGTGAACATGGCGTGCCCCCTTAATGAATGGGAATAAAAACATTTGAGAGTGTTTATTTATAGGATGGTCAGAAGCGTCCTTGTTTCGTCCTGGTTTCATCTACAATGTGAATGATTCTTTTCTTCCTCTTATTGCTTTGTAGTAGACACACACACTCACACACACTCACGGTGTACACACACACACATACAAATGCACCAACATCACAAGGGGATTGTTCTTTGAATGAGCAAAGCTAGCCATAGATTTTGAAAGAGCTTGATTACTCGCTGATTTATCGAAATATATCAACCACGACTCTGCTGGTGCATGTGTGCGTGCTTGCGTGTTTGTTTGAAGCAAAACAGAATCAATTGTATAATTTAGAATCCAGAATCCAAAGCGCATACTTTTTTTTGAAGAGCGTACTTTGATTATTTCTGTTCAACTATAGCGATAACTACAGTGCAAAATGTGCTTTAAGTGTTTTATTCCTCTGTTTTGTCTCCTCCATCTGCTCTTGTTACAGGCTTCCTATTCACAACATTGAGTGATCAGGGATCCCTGAAAAGGGGGTAGAACCATCATTAAAAGAAAAACGAGGAGAGGGGGAAAAAAAACGGTCCGGAATTGCCACCTCCTCCTCCTTCCCCCTTACCCTTTTTACCCAGAAGCCCCTAATGCCATCTGTACTGCCAACGGGAGACACTTTGCCCGTGCCAGGAGGCGGACAAAGACCCTGCCGGATCCCTGGAGTATGGGCGCGCTGAGAGGAGCCATCTTGGGAGATGTTGCCGCGGCACCTAAGATGGCTGGGCTGGCACACGAGGTGAGTTGCATCATGGTTCTCTGTTGGGTACCAGTGGTGGGGGGAGGTGTGAGCGGTGGGCAGGAGGTAGGGAGGGGGGGGCGGGGGGGCAGGGGGGGGAAGAAGAGTTTCCCATTTCCTCCCCAGTCACACATGGCCTCTCCCTGCTCTCCTCTATCTTCTGCTCCTGCTAATTAGCAGTTAAGGGGTGATGTGAGGGGGGATGGTGGGCGAGGAGGGGGCTGGGTAGCAAACAAAATTAATGAGCTGGCACCGGTTGAAGGAAACCTGCCATCCTCTCTTGTCATGGTGCTTCTTTACTCCCCGATGTACAGCAGGCAGTGCAGAGAGGAGTAAGGTGGGCATATTCACTCTGGATATAATGTGCTGCCACTTGACATAATCGCTTGATTAATTAACGCGACACTGGTTTTATTATGAAATTCAGACAAGGATGTTTAGTACAATATGGTAAGGATCTTACTGTGCCGAATCCCTAAGGTGACTTTTTGGTGAGAGATGATAGGGGGAACGAGGCTAATTTAGCATACGAGAAATGACAATATTGATATTACCACTGGAATAATTACGATCTTACTTTTAATTTTCTGTATGAACAAAAGGTACTTGCCTTATCTAGCTTATCTACAAAGTGATTCTTTTTGTGAAATAATATCAGCATTGGATATTGTCATTTTTTGCCATTGGAATCAATTATTATAGAATGATTTTCACCAGAACATTTCAAGTGTTTCAGTTTTTTTTTTTTGCTAGCATTTCACTCGTGCTGTCTTTATCATGTTAGAATACAATCTATGATTGTGTGTGTGTGTGCATGTCTTTGTGTTTGTGTGTGTGTAGTGGATGGGAGTTGCCATAATTAATTTATTTACAATACACAATTGCTACAGCTACTTAATTGCACATAAATAATGGCTGGGATAAACTGAATTTGTTGGAGTTCAAATATCCTCTAATGCTTTTCGCCTCAGACATTTAATATTGAGTACAACCCTTTGCTTTTAATATAGCTTATTTGATACCATCCAGTGGTATCAAATGTGACTGTACCTGTACAGCGCTGCACATGGTTAGGAACTTTATTTGACACACACAGACTCAAAAATGTCAGGCACAGCTAATACAAAATTGTCACCTAAAGCCAGAGTCTGAATGGGAGCAAACAGAGACAGTATGAAGTTGACTGCCAAAAATCGAAGCCCCAAATCTTTTCACTTCCATCTCTGCACTCTCTCTCTCTCTCTCTCTCTCTCTCTCTCTCTCTCTCTCTCTCTCTCACACACACACACACACACACACACACTCACTGAGAACAAGCTTTAGCATGGCGTAACGCTGCCCTGTGCCCCTGGCGGCTCCAGCAGCAACCTGAAGCAGAGAAGAGAGACACGTGAGCATGTGTGTTCAGGGCCAACATGTGCAGCTGCAGTCCTCGTGTGTTAATGAACAGTGCCCTGCGTTTTCACATTATCATTCAGCCCCACTCTCTCTCCCCCCTCAATAGCTGTTTAGTCTCCACCCCCGCCCTCCGAAAAAGCATGCTTTCCCACCATTGTGGGAGCCGGTGCTGCGGCGGGCCGGGGCCGGGGGGCAGGGTGGGAAAGACCCTCCAGACTAGACATGAGCAGATGCCTGAGACATTAGACTGTCGTGCGGATCACCAGGGTCGGGTGAGCCGCTGAGTTTTAATGTGCAAGTGTATGTGTGTTTGATATGTGTGTGTGATGGGAGGGGGGTGCAGTCCGGGCCCTAGAGTGCCACCTGACTGTTCATTAGTCTATTCAGCCTCCTCTGCATGTCTGAAAGGCATGGAGATGCTGTTTTCTGCTAAATGAGAGGGATTTTACCGGCGTTAGAGATGCATTCATACATGATGTGCATGTGGAAGCGTGCGCTCAGGCCTTCACCATTTCAGACAGCAGGGCATGGTCTGGCTTCGTAGTGTCAGCGGTGTATTGCAATATTTAGATATATTTTAACACTACGTAACAGTACATTTTCAGATTTTTGGTATGGGGAATCTGATTTGATTCAGCATTTAAACTTTTGCAGTGTGCCTGTCATCAGGAATGCACTCCTTTACCCCTTTTTCAATTTGCCAGCTGGATGCATTGGTGGTGTTCTTAGTGCAAACATAAACTGCATATTTGTGTTGCCGGCAGGTTGCAGAAAGACAGACATCATGAAAATCTTACAAGACAGTTGGCAGTACAGTGTATCGCTGTGAATGACTCAGCTAAGGCGATGGGTGTGCCTAACAAGCCGAATGATGTAACCAGCGGATAATGATTATTAATGAGCCTCATACTGTACATGTACCTCTATGTGATATGTAAGGCATGTGCAGCCCACATGTCAAAAGACTATTCCCTCTCTTTATTCATATAAAAGACTCGGAGCTGTCTTTATAATTGCATTTGTGCTGCTCATCTGTGATATACAGCGCATTGCTTCGGGCAGATTTGATAGAAGAGAGAAAGCAAGGTGAAGGCGAGGAATTAATCTTGAAGATAGCTTGCTCCTATGGTATGTCTCTGTTAGGAAACTCTGTGGTATGTCTCTCTGTTAGAGGAAACACAGGAGGGAAGGGGGGGGGGGGGGGGAATAATGAGATCACTGCTTTTGAAAAGTCAAACTGAAATAAAGATTGTTGCTTATCAAGAAGGGGTTAAAGATAGACAGAGAGTAGGGAAGTGTACGTATGGAGAGGAGGCAGGAGAGGGAGAGGAGGGATGTGGCACACTGTAGCACATGGGCAGCCATGTTTGAGTTTGAGCCTCTAGTGTCGCCTCTGCATTTACTGATGAAGTTGGACTTAGATGCTGTGAGCTTGTGCAGTCAGTGCCCCACTAAAGCAAATTGCAGCCTTGGCATGGAGAGCTGGTGTGTGTGTGAGTGAGTGTGTGTGTGTGTGTGTGTGTGTGTGTGTTGGAGAAGAGTATGGGGGAGGTCGGTCTGCAACTCTGTGTGATAGCTGCGGCAGTCGACAGAGGCGGTGTGGTCAAAGAGAGGCGGTGACTGAAGCAAATTTATCAGCCACCTAAATGTATTCATACTCACTCTACCTGCTAGAAGACGAATCTCTCTTTCTTGTATTTGGAGGATGTGAAAATGAATGACATGCACGCACGCACAAATGAACAGAATATCGCTCCGTCTAATGATTACTAAGACTTATACATCGGAAATTCTCGCTAATTGCAGTATGTGGAGGAGATAATAAGATCACGAATGAGTGAGAGGGAATCGACACAAAAAATAAAATATGCTAGTGCAAGTGAGCACATCTTGATGTTGATGTGACATTAAGGTGCTTGAGAGTATTTTAATCAGCTCGGAAACAAAGAGAGTTTTCTATCAAGATTGTCTGCGATCGGACTGGCTGGACAGGCAGGTCAGGGGGTTCGAGACTGTCAGGAGGATTTAGGATTTTAATGTCCCCACACTAGAGATACCTCTAGTGGGGATAGTCAACTTAGTCTGAGGATGAACTTGAATATCCATTCATCAATTCCCTGTACATAACCATGACAGAAAAATACATGTCCCCCCCCAAATATTGATGATTAGCTTGATGCCTCTTCTTTCTGGGCTGAAGCAGTTTGGATGATTGTTATTCATTATTAACTATATATGGCGTTGGCTTAGTGCGATGGGAGATTTTCAGTGTGCGAGTGTGACATGATGAAGTGACAGTAGCCTCTGTTCCATTCCCATTCTGTGTGAGTGAAGCGGCGTAGCCATAGTAGCGATAAAATGTTAATACAATATAGCTCCTGGGTTACCTCTTTGGATTCTCCTCACTCTGTGTGGACACTATTAATGTTTTAACGGCTCTACTGTGATATATAAAGCCCGGCTCACGGGCCGCCCATAGTCTTGGATGAGGTCCAATGTGGGTCAAGCAAGCCTCATCAGGGCTCTTTAATGCAACTTTGGCCGAGACTAATCTAGTACAAAGCCCAACGTTAAGTATCTTAGAGGAAGATGGAGAGAAGTTTCTACATCCCAGGCTTTTCAGATTATGTCTGTTGGCGGTGGCATCCCTGAGTAGGGGTCCTGTGTGCTCCAATGAAAGTAGAGGAGAATTAGGTGACTGAGCCTTTAATACAGCAGTCCTTTGTAATCATATCAGGAGGAGATGAGGTTTTAGGGTGAGGAGAATTAGGGGGGAATCCTTGGTGTGACCTCTTTTTTTTCCTGTGTTTTTTTACGGCACAGTAGACGTATTCAGCACTCTATACGGTTTGTGATGATTGTACTCGAACAACAGCTTTCCGAGACGAGAAACAGTGAATAGAAGCAAGGGGGAGTAAAAGAAAAGTTCAGGAAAAAAAAAAGCGAAAAGTTCCGAGTTGATCCTGATCTTATCCTTATCTCACCGTCCTCGTATCAGACGAGAGGCAAGACACACCGGCTCCATCGCTGTCAGGAATCAGTCAAGTTCAAGTTCACGGCTGCAGCCGCTCTGTCTGCGGCCGGGCGGGGAGCGGAGAGCGCCTGTGGCCGCCCCGGTGTACAGGAGGGGGGCGCGTAGCCTTTGACCTCTGTTAGGGTTGCTAGGGGAAGGAGGCCGGCCCGCTCAGTAATGTACGAGTGAAAAGGCCGAACTGTCAGAGCTGTCCAACAGACATCAACCCCCCACCACACACACACACACACACACACACACACACACACACATTCACACATACTCACAGATGGCACGGGCCAGCTTGGGAATGTTAGCACTGAGAGAGCGCTTTATGTTCATCAGACACCTATTTACTCTAATTCTCTTTCCAAACCTTTAGAGTTACATATACCCAGTCTACACCACATACCCTCTTCAATACACCCCTCCCTCAGTCTACCCCCCCTGCACCCCCACTATCCTTTTGGGCCATGTCTAGACTCCTTCTCAACCCAAGTCTACAACCTCATCCTACACATCTGAACCCCCCAGACTCTGTGGCCCACACTTAAAATTCTGCTGTTTTCATGAGTCTATACGCATAAAATGATATATATTGTTATATCTGTTATATCAATCACCCGGCGCCCAGAGTTACACCATATAGTTTGTATGTGTGTGTCTGTTCATTGTACATGTGTCTGTGTTCGCTATTTGCATCATTGTTTGTCAGAGTGGGCATGCAAATCCACTGATTGTAATATGTGCATGTTTCCATGCCCCTCTGTAAATGTGTGCAAGTGTGGCCTCATTTAAGGTTGCATTCATTCAGGGGAGGGGTCTTAAGAATAAAAGAGCGTGTATTTGCATACGCTGCATGCCGTCTGCAGAGAGGGAGCAGTCAAAAAAAGATATCAGAGGTGGACAAAGAGAACGAGGACAAATCCTTCATTGTGGGGTTGGTGGGAGAAAGGGCTCGTCTGAATTGGGGAGTGGGTGAAAATTGACAGAGAAAGAGTTTGGGCTGGTTCCCTGTGGGGATAAAAGCCTTAAGATCCCTCCATGCATACAGCCTGAAAATGGGAGAGAAGAACAACATGCAGAGCATAGGGGCCTGTCTCTACAGAGCATGAAAAGGAAGTTTGTATTTTGCAACATTGTCTAGAATGTTTTTTGATGTGTAAAGCTAAAACGTACTGCACATCAAAATAGTAATTTTTTACTTTTTTACTCTCACCAACACACTCGGTATTCCCAATGTACTCATCAGCATTGCGCGGATGTTTTATGTATATACTTTTTGACAAGTAAGACTAATTTACTTTTGCGCCATATAGCAGATAGTCTCCCTCCATCTCAGGGAAATTCCAGATATAATGAAAATGTCTTCATAATAAATTTATATTTCCAAGTGGTTTCCAACGCAGTAACACGAAATGATCTGTCAAAGTTTACAGAAGATGGTGATGATATCCTACATCCTCTTTCTCTTTCTTTCTTTTTCTTTCTTTCTTTCTTTCTTTCTTTCTTTCTTTCTTTCTTTCTTTCTTTATTTTGTTCTTTCTTTCTTTTTTCTGTCTTTCTTTGTTTTTCATTCTTTTGTTCTTTCTTTCTTCCTTTCTTTCTGTACTTTCTGTCTTTCTTTTTTTTTTCCTTTTTTTAAATGTGAAATATTACAACTGTCCTGGGTGGAAGAGTTTATGGAGCCAAGCTTAATTCTCATGCTAATGATTCCCTCCCATCATTTATCCTCAGGTCTGGATGGGACAGGGTCTGCAGTCTATCTACACTCTTTAGGAACCCACTTGGCACCAGGAGAGCATGGACCGGACCCAACAAAATGCCACATCAGACTGTTGAGACTCTCACCGGAGCGCTAACACAGGAGATTTCCATCCAGAAGGACTTTCTCAACAAAATACTGCAAGAGGATTATATAAAAAAAAAATAGCCACAAAGAGATATATTCTTTAAGTCTAAAATGTATGATGCAAGATACTGTATGTCTTTTATCTATGAAAATACTGTATCAGTGATGAACCCTGAGCATTTATGATTAAGCCTGTTGTACACAAATTGTGATCTACTGTATTCATAAATATCTCAAAGGTTTTTTTTTTTAAAGAGCTAAAAAAATAAGGCTTACTTGTTTACTTTTCACTAAATACTATGTGTGTGTTTTCATATGTTCACTGCAAAAAAGCAAGTGCTTGATCAATTCATTCTCATTGCAGTAGGATGTTTTAACAATATCTTTGCCCCTCCAAGCTCTAAAGTGAAATATTGGTTAACATGATGTAAATGCATTACTGGCAAAGTTGCACTTGTGTTTTTATAATTTTGTCATTTACTGAAGTGAGACACTTTCTTTTGAATAAAAAAAAATTGAAGATATCTTCTTTGTATTAGTCTTTTTTTCTTGTGCGACTAGAGAAATAGAGTATTTTAGTTTGTAATTTAATAACAGTTATTAGGCAGATGATGAACAGATTGTGACATTGGTCCTGTTTAGCTGCATCAGGACCTTGGACAGATCATCATGTCATGCTTAATAAAAGCCTTGACTTAGGCTACTTTTTGGAAAATAACGATATCAAATATATTCGGATATATTTGGTCTCAACGGCGTTTTGTCTTTGACCTTAAAGGGGGAATTAAAATAAGAGAAAAGCCGTGGCTGTGTTTATAAGCCACAGCCTGCAGGCCAGACCTTGTCTGGGTTTCTTGATAGATTCACATGGAAATGTGTGAGGATCGTGTGAGAAAGTGTATCGGTGACCCCGCATTAAGTTTTAATTAGGGGGAGCAGACGGAGGAACGTGTGTTGAATCAGTGTGGGAAAGTTCATCAGCCACACGACTCAGTGAGGAAAATGACCCTTCTCACTATTAAAAAAATCTGAAAGGTTTTGTCCCTTGCCTTCATATTTTAATTAGCAGTGAAATGAAAACGGGACGATTTGATTTATTTTTGCATTTTATGGTTAGGTTAATGCGGACTATTTGCTGTGCTTTGCAAAACTAAATAAATTGGCCTAAAAAATAAAATAAAATGAAAATACCATCATCAATAAGCTGATTGAAAAAAAAAGATATATTTGGAGATATACTTTTTTTAAACTGTGTTGTTTACTTACACTCCAAACTGAAGGCTGCACGCTAAAGGCCTGCTTCTGACATTTAATCATGTTTCAGGATTACACAGCAGAATAAACTATCTGTCACCCTGGACCTTAATCAGTGTCCGTCTGATCTGGTGTCCGGAGTCAAACAACAGATGGACACGAGCAAGGTCAAGAGGGGATTATTTCCGACTCTTTATATTGATGCAATCACAACGTTTAAAGTGACAGGGAAACAGATATGGCCATCAATTATAACAGAGCTGACCCTTTCTAGACATGGCTTCCCTTTAAAACGAATAACGTTTTATTTGCAATGGACTAAATAAAAGGGACAGACAATTCTTCTGAGTACCTTTTCTTTTGTTTTGTTAAATTTAATTACAACCAACTATTTACATTTAATGCTCAGGTGATATAATGGGCTTCAGTTATAGGCTATAATAATACATTTTACCTTAATTCAGCATTAAAAAAAGCCTTCATGCTTAGTATTAGGCCTATTGTTACATAAAGGTGTATGATTGCTGAATATACTAAGCTCTTAATACATTAGAAAACATCAGGCTGAGAAATAATGATAATATTGATTTTTTTTAAATATGGAATTTGTTTTGTTAAAATTGACAATAATTTTGTTGCATTTGAAATTAGTGAAATGCAAAAGCTTGGCCCTGTCCTCATGAGAGAGACATGATTCACTTAAATGTGAATGGAGTGTAAAAGTACTGTGGTTGCACATTTATTTAAAACAAAAATTAGACTTTACAGCAGTGGTTCTCCATCATCAAAGAGACCCAAGAGCCTGCATGTTTTCATTCACACTACACCTGCTGATTCCAGTGATTAGTCCCCCCCTTTCTGCCTGAATGGGAGCCAATTAGTGAAATCGGCTTCTGTAGTGTTTGGTTGGAAGTCTGCAGGCTACTGGGGTCTATAGTTTTTAAATGTTTAAATTATTGTGTAAAAACTGAACTTACACAGTGAAGATACACTGATGTGACATTGATCATTAAAGAAAGTATTATATTTTATGGGCTGTACAGTATATATATGCTCTACAAGTATGTGTTTTTTATGTTTTTTCATTAAAAAAAAATGTCAAAGAGCACTAGACCTAATCATGATAGTGCAAACCTGAGTTATTACAGGCTAAAATGCACGTGACAACATGGTAAACTCACATACTAAGCCGCGGCTTTATGTATTCAGTATCCTCTCATCCTTCCTCAGAAGTAATTGCCTGAATCGGTTAGTTAGGTTAAGGAGCGCTTTTTGATGAGTGTGTTTTGAGGCGGGGCAGCTGGTCAGGGACCTGTTGGTCTAGCCCCTAGGTCAGCAGGGGTCAGAGGTCACGGTGCGGACAGTCCCCCAGAGGACAATAAACAGGGCCAGAGAGATGCCGAGGTCAGGAGCCTTCTGAGCCGGAGCCAAAGGTCAAGGGCCACTAATTAAGTGGCTATTTCCTGCTATTCCCCAGTGACCAGTGGACTCAGAGATGGACAGGCAGAGGCACGGAGATTTTTACAAGAGGAAATGGTTAAAAAACTGAGATTGGAAAATGGCACAAGACAGTTTTTGTTGGATCAAGCCTAAAAATAATCTATTGCCTGATTTGTCTTTTCTTTTAGTGTAATATGTTTGGCATTAATCTAGACATTAATGCAAGGATACAGATATTAATGAGCATTAATGAAAGATTTTTTTTGCAAGGTTGGCTTTAGCAGGATATTTTCTAAACATCCTTAGATAAATAATGTCACATCGACACAAATTGCCATTTTAGAGGCTGAGAGAGAAACGGAGAGGCAGAGCCTTTCTCCTGCATCTCAGCCGTGGAACCTAAACGTTTTGGAGGGAAAGTCAGAAGGAGCTGTTTATGCCTTTCCAGCCAGTGAACTAGTGTGTGTATATGATCCTTTAGCATAAGAATGGAGATGGGGCCTGTGAACTTCTCTGACACTGACCTTTCTCCCAGGATGTGAATAGTATCACTCAAGAGCTGCCCGGCCGCCTTTCAGTCAGACCTGAGCCCTGCCCTTGCCTAAACTCCTAATCAGGCTGATTTAATGTATCCTACAGGCCCCTCCTCATCACCCACCCCGCCGCTTCAGAGTCGGCCTTCAGCCATTTACTGAAGGCACACACTCCACACCCCTGCCACTGGGCCCCTGCACTCGGGGAAGTTAGAGGAGCTGGTCTGAAACAACAGGGGCCCCTTTCTCTCTCCAAAGAGTCTGGGTCTCTTTATAATCAATTGGTTCCTCCTCTAAGGAGCTGATGCTTAATCCAAACTATTTTGGTAAGATTTCTGAGATAGTCTAAATGTAGGCTGAAGAAAAAAAAGGGAAAATGCTGCTGTAAAAATGATCCAGTCTAAATGTTGACATCAATTTAACTGGCTCCCAGACATGCAAGAAATATAAAGAGAAATACGCTTCTCAATTAAGTGAATTGTTTAAAAGCTGTTTCACTGTTACAACTCATTATGGAGCTGGCTGTAGCAAAGTTATGGCCCAACAATGAAGTCCAGCAGGACAAAGCAAGCAGTGCTGAAAGGACAGCGCCACGTGCACACTTTGATCCTGGAAGAGACGAACAAACTCATTGTAGTTTACAACCAGGGGTGGAGGGGAAACACACCTAAACTCAGCTCACACACCGGTTTGTTTTTTCTGTTTTTTCCAAATTAGAATTTACCCACCTTTCTAGGACATAAGTCCTGTAGTATCAAACTGATGTAAGTTATATGAAGATCAAGTCTTCCCTAAAAAAAAAACGCTATAATATTCCTTTAGGTATTTATAGTATGTCTCTGGTACTCAATAGTGAGTTTATACTGACTTTATCGTACGTAATGGCCATTTTTTCATTTTTTTTTTTTGACCTATTGTTTATTAGTTTGCTGTGATATTTGTATGGTGTTGTAAAATATAGCCTATTTTAGGATTGCTGTATTCTTCTCTGCAAGGGGTTTGAGCGCTGGAAAGAATAACTTATGCTGCTCATAGGTCAGAGTTTACCCACCTTTTTATTTACCACTACATCACTGTTTACAACAAGGGTATAAAAGCCTCCTTGATTGGTGGGTGATGCCAACAGTGTAGCCAATCCCGCCTGTGCCCCGCCTCTTGTATGGAGCTCGCTCCCGGGATGATAACTGGGCTGTAATACAGTTAATGGACAGCCGGTGTAATGTAGGTCTTCTGAGGGCCAGGCCTCTGGCATCAGGACCGCGTCACCGGCTTTCTCTCATCTATAAATCCTATATTATAGGCTACATAGCACATTAATAAATCACTGTCAGTTTGGTATAGGCAATAGTCTGAATTGAAAATAAAGAGACATGTTTAAATGTTCTAACAAGCGTTATGAGTCTATTAGATTTCATTTTGCAGCCTTGACATCTGCAGAAAAGTCTTTGTAAGCTTTCTAATAACTTTAAAATAATTGATAATTTGTACCTTATGACACAGTGAATTGCCACATATATTCGAGCATACTCAGGCCAAATGGAAAAGAAGAAACTGTGGTGTGTGTGACAGGCGGGCCTACATTTGTGTGACTGAGGCTTATTTCACAATAAGCATGCAGCGGGACGCCGCTGACAGCCCACTTCCCTTTGCATTTCGTTATAACTGTTTTGAGAAAAATTAATTGCTTAATTGTTTATTAATTCGCCATCTGTTTGAATTCATTTTCATGAAATGTTTAAACGAAAATTGTGGTGCAAACTTGCACGCTCCGAGAGTTTGGAGACGACCCGCTGTGCCCATTATAAAACACTGGAAATTACTGGCAGTCCTGACATTAAGAATGACGGTGAGCCATTAAAACATCTCCTCGGAATGAGCGGAGACATAATTTTTATCTGACTTGGTTGCCTCTCAAAAAGAGCAAGAGAGGCAGCTAACTAAAATAAATCAATACACTATTGTATAATGCTTAGCCTACATAATATAGTTATATAATATACTTATAAAATAACACTCTTTGTGCTATTCTCTTGACATCTATTTCAATAAGAGCTGTTTCAATTTCGAGCAAGGAGAAAATGTAGAAATTCTGAACAGAATTTTCTCCACACCAAAATCTAGCACAGTAGGAAGTTTTTGTTCAGAATCAGTATGAAGGCCAAGAGCAATAAAAAGACAATGGAAACAGGTGATAAGCTGCAGGTTTGGGTTATATAACCCACTAAGGACTGTTGGCACAGGAAGGCACCTTGGTATCTGGACTAGTGGAGGCAGTTATTCTGCTTGTGTGGTCTGAGGCCAGTGTAAAGCCAAACTGATGCTCCTTCTGACTCTGTGTGTGTGTGTGTGTGTGTGTGTGTGTGTGTGTGCCCGTGTGTCCGTGTGTGTGTGTAGGTGAGAGAAGAGAGGGTGCTTTGTGTGTGTGTGATTGTTTATGTGCTGTTTGCCAGTGTGCTTATGTTTGCCTGTGTGTATCACTGTCCATGTCTCTATCTGAGGACAAAAGGCACAACGAAATAATCCTCTAATTCTACTGCGACTGCTGGCTTTGTCCATGCCACCCTTCCTGTGGTGCAGCACTTTGCTCTCCTCATGCAGGGTGTGGTTGAGGTCCAGAATATCATAGCAAACACTAAAGGAACAGGGCTGTTATGATGCAAAATCTCTTTCACAGACATTGGCTGATTTACATATCTGCATGTATGAGCAGACAGAATGATGGAGGCTTCAGTGAGAGAACCTTAGCATGTTTATATCGATAGAGAATGCACAGATGCCAGTCTGTCTATTGATTCAAAGACAAAGGGGTAAAGAGAAAGGAGGGAAGGAAAGACACAGAATAAAGACAGAGAGAGAGAGAGAGAGAGAGAGAGAGAGAGAGAGAGAGAGAGAGAGAGAGAGATGAACTCATATTGAGACACAATCAAATCCATGCGCATGCTCACAGTCAGGCGTAGAGCGACTCATCAGAGCTGCACACTCTGTGGGTTGGCATTTTTCAAAAACCCATGTGAGGCTAAAGCCAGTCCCCTCTCTCACAAATCTGTCACGACATGCTGGCAGCTCCGCTGTGATTGGCTGAACGGCATGAATCAGCAGTCAAAGGTAAAAGGTGAAATGTTTAGCATGGCTGCTTGTAAATAGTATTCATTGTGACTGGAAGCTGATTCTCTGTAAGAGTAAAAGTAGAGGTGTTGTACATTTGTGCTTTAAACACAACATTGTGCAAAAACATTTAAAAAAATGATTGCTGCCAAATTGCACACGGTACAAATTGCAAATTTATTATTATTTATTTAACCAGGTAAGTCTCACTGAGATTAAAAATCTCTTTTGAAAGAGAGACCTGGCCAAGAGGGCAGCATGGAGGACAAAATATACATAAAAGTACCTTACAAGAACAACATAAAAAGACAAAACACTTAGGTAAGCACATATATAGCACAAATAAATACAATCAAGATTAATAGAATGAATCAAATACATAAATGTGCAGAATCATTGTCCAATATAATTACATTCTAGAACCTTCGTAATAGAAGAAAATTCACCAAATCATTCTGTAGTACATGTGGCAACCATTGACAAAGGGAAATGTTTTTTTTTTTATTAGATTTTACTACATTTTACTTCATGTCCATATTCTGGCAGGAAGAAACAGAGAGAGGATAAATGCAGCGAAATCTAAACAGTTGATTTTACAGTTTTCAGAGCTACTAACAACGATCGCTAGCCGCCTCCCTGAGGTCTTTGGGTCCATCTCTACAGGAATTCAAAAAGCCACATTCCAACAGGCTGATTTTAGGGTGATTTACCATTCAGCATTCACACAGACACAGGGGACTCGAACCGTGTCTGATGTGTGGCTGCTGTGTTAGCCTTTGACCCCAGCCTGTCTGGAGGGCCACGCTGACAGAGAGTCAAGGTCAAGGGGAAGGGGGAAGGGCGCGGGCCGCATCTGAGGGCTGTAAGGGCTCCTGTCTGGGAGAGCAGAACTCAGACAGTCCCAGACGTCTAACCGAGGGGGAGACGGCGCTGGGTGTTGTACCCCTCAGATCCCCACCCCGTCCCCTGTCTGTCCCCGCTCACCTCCATGGCCTGGAGGGTTGGGGTGGGTGGGTGGGTGGGATCAGGGTGCACTGATGTCTAGAGACTGGCAGGGTGCTGGTTCCCAGACACGAGGGATAGACGGGAGAGACACAAAGAATCAGAAATATCACAAATCCATCCCAATGGTTTTACTGAAGATTAAACCACAGCCTTAAATTCCCGTTTAATTTATGATGCACTCTCTGAAGTAGTAATTTGAAATTTCAAAATATTGTCATGTAGCAGACGCTTGTGCCCAAAGCGGCTTACAATAAGTACATTTTGTCAACAGTAGTCTGACCGTATATCACAGTCTTCATCAGCTAAGCCTTCAATAGGAATAAGCATTTTTTTAAGTGTAGTTTTTTTCATTAAGAGTAAGGGGAAGAAGATAGATACATGATAGGTTAATTCAAGTAGGATGTAAAGAGTGTAAAAGATGGGTAGCGATTCAGCCGTTCTGACAGAATGGGGGAGCTCGTTCCACAATTGCAGTGCCAGTCAATTTTTTAATTCATTTAATTCAAAATGTACGACACAGTCTTTGCTCCTTTAAAGTTTATTTGGAAAAAACAAGCTGCATTCTGAGTTTAGGCACAGAGAGAGACACAGAGGGAGCTTTGCACACAGCTCTGTGAGGGCACCGGGTTACGGGGGGCACAGAGCAGTGATGGATGTCCTGGTGGGGCCCAGGCATGCAGGCAGACACATCAACACAGGAGACTATTACAGGCCGATTCAAAGTCTATCTGCAAATATGAAGCAGAAGGAGCTCCCCCTGCAGGTAATAAACGGCGCCAGCAGATACTCTCCAACCTACTGTATGTCCCCAACCCCTCCATTCATCCTGCCAACCGACATAACCTGCCGTACTCTTGCCGTTCTCCTCCAGACACATACACACACTTATGCACACACACACACACACACACGGTCACAGATATAAGGCCCCCCAGACCTCCCGGGTGATCCGCACTGGAGCGTGTAGCCACCTGTCAATCACCAGATCCCGCCCGCCTTAAGAGAGACATTTCGTCTGGGACAACGGCAGCCCGTCCCTCCCCATACATTCTGCCTCCCCTAGCAACCATGGCTGGATGACTGAGAGGCTTTGTCCCCTCACAACAGGAGTCCACCATTGAACCCGGGAGCCCGTAGCAACCAGAATTAGAGGGTGCCAGAAAGGGTCTTTTCTGTGAACCGGGTGAAAGCCCTGTTCTTGTCCCTACGTCTGGGATTCATATCATGGGCCTGAATGGCGTTCCCTCCTCCTTTTAAATGCTGGTGTAACGGAGCGTATGAAGGGGCTAGCGGCGAGCGGATAGGATCATGGCTAATCTGCTGTTCCTCTCCACTGTGGTCCGATAGGGACACTTAAGCAGCCTCTGTGGACAGTTAGTGGCGTGGGGAGGCCCGCGGATACCTGGGGCGGGCAGAGCAGTGAGGTTCATCAGTGGGTTGCAAACAGAGCAGAAAAGGGACGGGAAGGGACGGGACGGGACGGACGGTGGGAAATGCACGCACTTTATGGTACTCAGAGGGCAAGGATTGGACCAAAATTACCCCAAATTATAGTCCAGATCTGAACTATGTGAAATGTTTCGGAAGTCAGACGCACCTGCTATAAGAAATAACCTTTAGGGGACACTGAAGCTGCATAAAACATGTGCAGACTAAATACAGAGGGAGAAGAGTATGGTGCTTGAATAGTTTATGAACAGTTTTATGGACTTGTGGATGCTTTCAATAGCGGCTTTTACAAGTCTCTTTATAAGGGAGCGAACATACGTCCCTGAATACTTCTTTAACCCCTGTGGATCCTCAAGCATTCTCGGATAATTGTAAAGTGAACTCAGTGGAGTTTTATGCAGTTTATGTTACTCCCCTTGGTACCCTAGGCATGATTTAGGGGTCGTAACACAGAGTGATTGACAAATATCTGTGAGTTTAGAAAGGTCTTATGAATAGGGAAGTCCTACAGCATAATTACTGTCAGAAATATTATTTTGTTTCTTCTGAACAATGGTTTCATCTTAAATTGAGTTCCGTAAAAATATTAGTAACAAAAATCCAGATACCCGCAATATAATCAACCAAGAGGTGCCATAACACGACCTCCCACGTAGCCTTTGGTCTTGTAGTGTTCTGTATATGCTACCTCACGATGTATAGCAGATTACAAACTAATCTCAACTCACAACCAGCATCACTGGCATGCAGAGAAAACATACAGTGCCTGGTATGTTCTTTATCATTAATGAGCGTCTCTCTGGCCCCCTGTATGGGAGTATGTTTTGTATAGCTTCCATTCTAAGCTCTCATCCTGAACCCTCTTTCCCACCCTCTCCTTCCCCGAAGCTGTCAATCAAAGATCTTGATTGAGCCTGGATGGCAGGCAGTCAGTCATCAGCAATGGAAGTGAGGCCTCATTCTGTGTCCGGCCCTCCCTCTTTCATGCCCCCTTGCCTCCTCAAGTTCTCCGTCTCACCTTCTCTTCTTCGCTGCGGACTCTGTGTACCCCACTCTGCTCTTTCAGTCTTTCAGTCTCACTCTCTTCCTCTAAATCCTGACCGCCAGTTTGTGTTTTTTCAGTGGAAGCCATAGCTGTGGTCAGTATGGAGGGTAAAGCCGGGCGTTCAAACACTTGCTCCTGAACCCAAGGTGTCATGAGCCCATAAGGCCTGGCTCCCTTGACCTCCAAGGGGAAGGCCTGGTATCATAAAAAAAAAAAGTCTGATTTAGTTTTAACAGGCCTCTGCATATGCCCTTTAAGTGGCTGATGAATAAACATGAGTAGAGTTGGGGCGGGAACTGGGGGGTTGGGTTGAGAAGGGGCCCGGTGTGTGTGTGTGTGTGTGTGTGTGTGTGTGTGTGTAGGGGGGGGTGTCGGGGGCAGGGAGGGGGACCCTTTCTTCCCAGCAGGGCTGCATCTCGTTTAATTGGAGCACTTGTGGCACCATTACCTCCTTTACTCAAACACGTTACTGATGACAAAAGAAAACAGCACTAAGCCTGCCTTTGTTAGACAGAAGACTAGATGAGGAGATGGATTCCTCGCTGCTACTCATGTGTGGGAATCATCCACACTCCCACCATGAGCTGCTCTCTTAAACCAATGAAATGCCACAACCAGGTGAACTGAATACAGAGTACATGTAAATTCCCGGTGGCGCAGCCATCATCAGAAAATGATGGATAGACTGGATACTTATGATATACAGAAATAAACCGCATAATGAAATGGCATATTTATGGACAAACTAGGCGCCACGTTAATTCATCCTATCTGTTGGAGGGTTGTTTCACTTAAAATAAATCTACTCCTCCATGTTTCTACCAATCCCTTTAAAAAATCAAGGAGTATAGTACCTCAGTATATGTGAATGCACAGGAATTTATCATACAGTCCTCTCTCTCTCTCTCTCTGTCATTTTTAAAATGACGGACTGCAGCGTACGTGTGCAGCCCTGACAGTGACCTTGCTCTCTTCCTCCCCTTTGACCCGAGGTCACGATGATGAGGCTGGGGTCTAGTTTGTTTTTGGCCACACTAGTGTCCCGAGAGAGCGATGAGGGTGTGACCCTTCCCCTTGGTCTGACCCCTCTGGAGAGCGGACTGCGGAGGATTCTCAGCTGAACGAAATATGAAGCCCTTTATACTGCTTCTTATTTTGATTTTAGTAAATCTTGCATTTGTAGTCCATTTTCCTCCTTTTTTTTTTTTTTTTTTTTTACAAAATGGTAAATATTAAGAATTCACAAAATAGACTTGTAAATATTAAGAATTTACCAAATTGACTTGTTGAATCCAAATCCAAAGAAAATAAACATAACATAACTTCTGCAATAATTACAATTTATTAATTTTCACAATTACCTTATCATTAATTAACTGATCAAGATCAATTTTCAAAAGAAGATGATAAAAACATTCTGTAAATGTACAGATCTACTATTGACCAAATTATTAATTTTCAGATTGATATGTCATATCTGGATAAAAATATATTTTATGGCATAGCATAACTTAGTTTCAAACATCACAGTTCTTCATTTTTTTTTCATTCATATTCAGTAACATGCTACTTGACTGTCATTACATCTTAATGTAAAGGTTATCTTTGTTTCTCCATGAAGACACACAAAATTAAATCACTGGAGTTGTTTTTCTCAATGTTTCACAATATGAGGAAAAGATAAATCAAACAAAAGTATGCAAATATACAGATAACAAAGGAAGTCAACATCTTATCATAATAGTTCATAATGGTAGAATTCTGTGCATTCACTTTTAACTTCACCTGCATTATTACTCCACACAGACGTTTTGACAGACACAAATCAAAAGAGGTGAAAAAAGTACGATATGAAAGCTCCATCTGAACATCCTTAAAGTGCAATTCAGATCAAATGAACACAAGTGAGTCTAAAACACAGTAAAACACAACCAGGGATCTAAATAGTAGAAGTAAAAAGAACGCTGTTCTTGTTCTGACAATTACAATGAGATTGACTTTCTCTTTTCTAACAGTGTCACAGTCATTTGTTTTGTTATGGTGCATTTATTATGATTTTGTCTGACGAGTTAAAGTCATGGTTATTGTCCTGCCAAACCTTTTGATATAGGCCTATGTTACTGAGGAGTACAAAATAGCTGTGAGTCTACACTGCAAAATATCCATTTTAACACGTCATTTAGTCTAATATTGAGCCTTAAAATCTTGTTTCCCATTCCAACAAGTGAAAAATTCTTCAAATGGGGTGAAATAATTTCCTATGCAGTTTCACCTGTTTCACAAAGGACAGTATGTTAAAATAAAGCAGATTACTTCACTAGTATTAAGATAATGTCACTTGATTTTAAGAAATTCTCTGGTAACATGGAGATTATCTAATTCCATTGGCAGATTATTTCACTTGAGTTAAGAAAAAGAAGATTTTAAGACTCAGTACTAGACAAACAACTTGTTAACAGTGACTTTTTTTCAGTGTATGGATAATAGCTATTTTTGATGGGTGTAGAATAATTGTATTGAATGAATATTTGTGTCCAGCAGGAGAATATACAGAACAGGTGGGCCATGGGATTACAGAGGGAGATCCGTCAGGATCAAGACCTAGCATCAATTCTGCTCCACAGTGAAATTTGATTCCGCTCTGCAAAAAAAAACAAAACTGTTATTACAAACAATGAAACTGACACAACCATTAAATAGACAGACTAGAGTAAATAATAAATATTCCAATATTTATACATTAAACATATCTCAATAAACAGAGTGTGATGCCAAGGTATAACTAAATTAACTTCCTTCTTCCTTCTTCCTTCTTCCTTCTTAAAATTTTGGGCTGGATATCTCTGTGTGTGACTAGGTAGATGGCACTGAACACATTCTCCCATTCATTATACAATAAAGTATTGTGGAATCCCTCAATAAATGCATGAAATTCCCTTTTTCTAATAGTATCATTTCCATTTCCAGACCAAGCATGACTTGTGTTGCTGAAGTCCAAGGTCACTTTGAATAGAACATGCAGATCTGTGAAAACCCCTATCAACAAACAGCACAGGTGAGCATCACGTGGAAACACAGAGCGTTTCACCCTCGACGCTCACAGGCGTACGTGACATTTCTGCCATGCTGACCCCAACCTCTTCTTCACAGTCTGTTCACACTGAATTCAACACTAGGAATGCATATTCCCAACCAGGGACAAGAATTACAATGAGTCACATGTCGCCACCGCAAATTGGGATCTGCTGCCACCTTGAGGACATTTATCGCAATACATTTCATTTCATAACAACAAAAGGCACATGCATCAGTCGCGTGGTGTGAGAATATGATATCACCATGACCAGGAGTCCTGTTGTCAGTAGGTCAGATAAGCAAAAGGGACACTTACACCTCTTTGTTCCGCATGTGGTTATTGTATTCCAGGATGGGAGGAATGCTCTCTTCATCCTCAGGTAGCTGTGAACAATTAAAATTCAATCATCTTCATTCAGGAAAAAACACAGAACCAACAACAAAATGAAAGCACTGTGTTAAAACGTATTATAATTTGTGGTACATATAACATCTGATCCAGAAAGCCATACCACCATCCAAGACAGGAAAATGATGAACTGTTTCTTTGTAAATAGTGGTTGGCTGACGTGTGACTGTATGTCATTCAGTGAAGTATGGGTGAGAAACAGCCACAGGCCAACGGCTTTATAAAAACAAAACTAAAAATATGTCTACATTATGAATCAAAATTTGATTCAAAAAACTTAAAGGGGCCCTATTATAGGAATTCAATTTTTCTTATATTTATACACACATATGATCAAAGATGTTTCATGTAGACATTGCTAAAGTCTGATTTTGTTTGAGTGGTTAAATTTAAAGTTATTGTATTTTCAAAATGTCATCCTTTTTTTACAGGGCATTTCAGATGAAGTGGAAATCCTCCACTCTGCAGGTTTACCTCATTTGAATTGAAATATTGAAATATTGTGATTGTTCTGCCTGTGAGGACTTAGTCTTCAAATTCATTCCATAAATACCCTTTACATGAACTAAACTAATTTGCAAAACATCATGAAGAACATTATTCTATCTTGAGCCATTGTAAATTTGAAAACAAAATTATGAAAACAGAATAATATGGGACCTTTAAGCAATCTGGTATTAATATAATTTTGCAATGTTTGTGGGATGAAATACTGAAAGAAGGGTGAATTAATATCGATATTCCTTTTTCAAACTGGCTTTAAAGATTAGTGTCTCACCTCCCAGTAGGGCTCATCATCAAAGCAATTGTCATCAGCAGCATCTCCCCAGATAGGTAATCTTAGGATACAACCTGAGAAGAATACAAACAAATCATAAAGCTGTCAGCCCTATAGACACACACACTGTATTTATATGTATCCTGTACATCCGTCTTACTAAAACACACTCCTCCTACATCCTCATACATAATTTTTTTAGCATTACCGCCTTTATTAGATAGTTCAAAGTAGAGAGAGATGACATGCAACAAAGGTCCTGGGCCGGATTCGACCCCAGGGCGTCACATTCATAGGACGCCCCACATATATACATTCTGACAATTTACATGAGCAAACTGAAGAGTGCTTCATCAAACCGGTTTTTAAAAATGTGTTTCTCACCGACCAAGATGCCTCCTCCTACACCAAAGCAGATCGCCACACACATCCCAGCGGCCTGGTGACCGCCCTGCCGCGTGGGCACCATGTTTTTGAAATCACCCTCAAAGTCAAAGGTGTTGATCAGCCTTCAAAACAAAGATTTGGGTCTTGTTTAAAAAAAATGGAAAGTACACAGTAGGACAAAAGTTCACATTTGGCCACAAGAATACAAATATCACTCATTTAATTTTCTTTTCCTTAAATGTTGGTTGACAATCTTCTATCCACCACGTTTAGAACTTAAAAGCTATCATTCATTTTCATTTAATTAAGCTCTATTTAAGCTCTATTTAAGCTTACAGACCATTTACTGGTGGCCAGGTCATGACCTCTGACCTCTGTAACAGGTGTCACTTTTGCAAGCGAGGAGAACTCACCCCTCACGGCCGTAAACTGATTCAGTGGCAGCTGCGGCAGTGATGGCACCCACGATGCCACCTATGACTCCTGGCATTGCATGGAGGTTATGGATTCCACATGTGTCCTGGATCTTCAGATACTTCTCCATGAATGGCTAAGAGAAGAGAGACACATGAACGAGCTTACTATACAACCCTAACATTTTAAATTAGCTTAGTTTGGTTTAGTTTTGTTTAGTTTTTAATACTCAGACAATTAATAGACAGAACAGGAACAACAGAGAAAGAGAGACAAAAAGTTTGAATCAAGTGATTACTACGGTTGTAAACATTATACTTTCTTTGTTTCACATATAAGATATAACAAAAAAAGAATATGAATAATAATAATGATAATAGGGGAAAAACATTTGGTTAAGTTTTTATATGACAGTGAAGTGTCAAAGTGGGTTGTAATTTAATTTAAAGTTTTGTAGCTGGATGACTTGATTGATAGACAATTATAGAGCAGGAGACAGTAAGGTTGATAGCTGAATGTAAAAATTCAAAACAAAAAAAAGTTTAGCCTTTAATAGTGGAATGGAAAAAGGGGAACACTACCATACCGTGAGGTAGATATATCCCAACGTGGAAACGATGCCACAGCAGAATCCGACTATCAGAGACCCGTAAGGCATCAGCATGAACTCTGCTGCAGTTCCCACTGCAACACCACCAGCCAGCGTCGAATTCTGGATGTGAACCTGTGGCACAAAATGTTTGTTAATAAGAGAAGAAATCCAGTGTATCAGTTTGATATTTCTGAAGCATTTATTTGGTGAAGGATGTGTATATCAGGTGAAATAGAAAAAGTACAGCTTCATATCAAGGCAAAATAAATAACAACACTACTGTCCAGTACCATGTCTAGTTTTCCATGCTTCTGGAAGAGGCTGGAGATGGCCACAGTGGTGAGCACAGTGGAGGCCAAAGCCAGGTAGGTGTTGATGGCCGCTCTGTGCTGCCCGTCCCCATGGTCTGTGATGGCTGAGTTGAAGCTCGGCCAGAACATCCACAGGAAGAGGGTTCCTACACAGACAGGCGGTGGAGGTAGTGGTAAAAGGGCTTCATAAACATTATTTCATAATTACACAATTTGAATTACTACTATAAAAGCAGAATACCACTGGAATAACGGGAAGCACTGGATTTTTGCCAAGAGCAGAAAACAATCAAAAGCGATTCTATGTACTATAAATAACCAATGTGCAATTCTTTACTGTATTCTTTACTGTAAATCAGGCCCACCGATCATAGCAAAGACGTCCGAGTGGTAGACCGAGCCCTGCAGGCGACTGCTCTGGTCCAGGTTAGGCCGATAAAGCATCCACGAGATGGCAAGACCATAATAACCACCAAACGTGTGGATCACCATGGAGCCTCCAGCATCTCTGGCCTTTAAAAAGGAAAATATAAACTAGAAAGCTATATTTCCTGGAGAAAATGTGTGGGCTAGCTGTAAGCTACTGGAGATAAGCAGTAGCAGTAGGAGTTGTAGTAGCAGCAGCAGAAGTAGTACCAGTTGTAATAGTGTAGTGTTAGTATTAATGGTTGCTAGGATGTTACTAGCTAGTTGCTAAGGGGTTACTGGGTGGTTGCTAGGTGATTACTGGTGTGTTAATAGCTGGTTGCTAAGTAGCTAGTAAAGTTACATTTTTTAAAAACTATAAAGAGAATCAAAAAGTTGGTTCAGGTTCAGGGTCATACAAAGTACCTGAACATTTTAAAGTTTGAGCAGAGTGATAGCTGAAAGTATGAAGAAGTAGAGTCAAACTTACATGTATGAGATTGAGGATAATGTACTCCTCCACAGCGAACAAGGTAACCCCAAACAGAGTAAGAACCATCAGCTGGACTGGACTGACCTTCCCCAGCACTGCCCCGTAGGCAATTAAACAGCCCGCCACACAGAAGTCTGCATTGATCAGGCTAAAAGCAAAACAAACACAAGCCAAAATGTAGTATACATAACAAGCTATCTGAGGAGAAATGTGTTTTAATCTGTATTACCCAAATATAAGAGGCAAAATCTAATCAGTCTGAGGATGCACTGATTCAAGAACATTGATTCAATATGTCATTATGGGCACCGAACCAATGGTAAACGTACCCCTCTCTCTCTCTCTCTCTCTCTCTCTCTCACACACACACACTCACACACACACACGCACACACACACACCTATCATATCTGTTGACACACAATGTGGCGGCGCTTCAATAGTATCATAATGCTTCATTTGCACATATGAGTTTCTGTTTACCATTCTACCGCTGTGTCCACAGACAGCAAATCTCTTTTGCCAGGAAATATCTATGCAGGATAATGTCAGACTGGTTTCTCCACTTCCTGTCTATGCCAAGGCTGTTTTTTTTTTTTTCATGCAGGTGGAGACATATTCCCATCAAACATGTTACTTAATAGTTACGCAAAACAAAATCCTGTTTTTTAAGTTTCTATTGCTTGTGGACAACTAAGTTACCTTGTACTTAAAAATGTGTTTGCTTGTCTTTTTTTTATTTGGCCTTCAGAAAAAAAGTCAAAGTAAAAAAAAAAAAAATTCATATCAACTATCAATTTTGACCAATTAAGCTTTTGACAGCATGCAAATATGTTATATATATGTATATATATATGTTGTATATAAGTTTTGTGATGAGTACAATTCAGTAACATTACAGGTGAAATGCCTCTTGTTCAATCACATTGCTTATTTGTAATGTTGTAAAAAATTATTTGATCAGACTACTACAAAGTTTACTCAAGCATCACGAAATGAAGAAGAAAAAGAAGAGGGGATCATTTTAAAACACTGAGAACAAAATTGAACATTTACTTTTCAACTCCAATCTTGATCTTTCCGTCGGTGTAGTCCAGCGAGTGGAACCAGCCCTGCATCAGCAGCGCCCATTGGAGGCCGAAGGCTGCGATGAGGAAGTTGAAACCCACGGCACCAAAGCTGTAACGCTTAAGGAAAGTCATCAGGAAGCCAAATCCCACAAAAATCATCACATGGACATCCTGGAAACCTAGGGCAAAAACAGAGGGAGGGAGAGAGGGAGAAGAGTGATAGGAGTTGGGACACAGAGTAGAAGAAGGGAAGAGAAAGGAGTAGAAGGGAGGTAAGTGTGAGATGGAAGGACCAAAGACATACAAGTCAGGTGGACTGGAGACTCTAAATTGCCCATAAGTGTGAATGCAATTGTCTGTCTATCTGTGGTAGCCCCCAACCTGTCCATCAAAATGAATGAATGAATAAGTGTGAACAATGGAAGGTGAGAGAGAGAGGGTGAGAGAGGAGGTTTCTGAAATGAGTTGGCTTATGTCAGTCCAAGTCCAATCACGTTAGAGGCAATTTAAATATAGAAATAAAATGTACAATTGTGACTAAAGGTCATGGGAATTATGAGAGGCATTCAGTTACCCATTGTCAGCGGGATACATTTTTATGGGCCAAGTTTTACTGGATATATGAAGGGAAGGCTTCCATTCTATGTTCCCCTATCCTGCATTCTACCTTCCTTCTATCATCTAAGTATGTTGATGTTTCCTCTCTTATTTAAGATGATGTGATTTGATGAGATGCTGTCTTTGTCATGATAACAACATCATGGCTCAAAAGAGCCGATGCAATTTGAAAGCAGTTAATCAGTGTGGTGAAAAATATCAATCTCAGCCACACCAGTTTGCTTACTGCATCAAACAGACCGGTCCTTTCCAAACCTCTATGGCTGATGTTATTTCTGATAACAAATCAGGGTGCAAAAACCAATTTACAAAAACCTATTAAGTTATGAATAAGTACTAAATTAAAAGTACATAATTTACAGTGAATGGAAATGCCAGTGGAGCGATATCGAAAGTTTGGTTTCACAACATGGCAACACAGTGTAGGGTGACATGCAGGAATGTGGGATGAAAAAGGGGAAATCACGTGAACATGAATCAAGGACAGAATGTATTTACTGTTGCTCGCTGATTAGTTGTTGATATGTTATTTTCAAACTACATGCATTCAGAAAACATCTTACATCTATCAACAAAGTGTCAAAGTGTCTAAGACTTATAGGAATTAAAGATATGCCTGAAACAACGTGAAACAACATGAAAAAGCTGAAGATTTACAAAAGCTATCATGTGGCTGAAGCTTCAACTATTCTAGTATGAATAACATCTGCCCCAAAATCAGTAAGAGAGAGCTTGATCTATTGTAGAAAGTATAAATAAGTCACCCAAAAACACCAATCACTGGGACAGATCTCTCTTCAGTACGAGATAGTGTTTAATTTCTGTCGTAACCAGCACACACTCTCTGTGGATACCAGCATCAACCAGCCAGTATCATTTACAACAATAAGCAGTCCCACTACTGTAACCGTCTGACACAGCTCGGGGCACAATAAGCTCCTATTGCACTTTGAAACATTATCGTTTTTATAGGATATGCAACAACAGCCACCTGTACTAAATGTTATATCACATCAGACTGAACAAATGCTTCATAGCTCCACAGACAAAAAGGTTTTAGTTGTGACTGTACTGTCCTCCTATCAACACAGATGGAGGGCGCTCAGATGATGCTCTCTGAAAGGTGACACAGTCAAAGTGTTGGAAATAAGGTCCCGTGACCTTTGTATGAGGCCTGATTGGTCTCCAGACAACAAACTGTGTCAGGAAATACATTTATTATCTGACATCCAACACCATAGCAGAGATGGCGTCCAGATAGTCTGACATTGACACCGTGGGTTGTTGGGGAGTATACAATCAACCACACCCATAGACACGCACGCCCACACACACACACGCGCACACAGACACACACACACGCACACACACACACACACACACACAAACTAAAACCAACCCTAGATTAAAAACTAGCAAGCAAATTCTTAAAATTATCAAAATGAAAGAAATCTGTTTTCACCAGAACAAAGAGGTACACATGTATGGCCTGTATAGATAAGATATGAAACTTGAGGAGAATCAAAACCCAGGGGAAATGTGCACCTGTGTGTCAGAGCCTTGTCAGCAGTATGGAATAACTGCTGGAAATAATCTGATAATAACTCAAGGTGAAACAGTATTTCACTATAATCAAAACAGCCGATTTATTGACAAATGTTTATAAAGCATCATATAAAATGCAAAGAAAGTAGCCAAATACACATGCATGTATAAAAATATAGGTATTAAGGTTAAAATATGAAGATACAAGATATAGGGCTGGTTGCTCGGACATGGATAAAGCCTAGTGCTAGACTAAAAACCAATAGAGATTTGTATTGAAAATTAAATCTTAGTCTAGTACTAGGCTTAATCCATGTCTGATCAACCAGCCCATAAGATATACAAGTGATACAAGTGATATAAAAGTGATCTTTGAGTTAGTGTTTTTCTAATTATCCATTTGGAAAAGAGAATCTATCCATGAAAAAAACAGAAAAAACACATGTAAAACAGAAAAGGCAGTCACACCAGTTCACTTACTTGGATATCTGAAGTAGAAGTCGTTCTCAATGTCGCTTGATATGTTGTTTGCTTTCCTGTGTTCTATCCAGTGTGTATCAGATTCCTCATCATAACGAATAAAAACGCCAAACAAGATGATCATGGCAGTTTGCCACACAAAACAAACCGCTGGAAGACTGAGCCGAACATTGGTGTTTTTTGAACGGTCACACAATTCCCTGAAGCTTTGAATACAGCCCATTGTGGATTTTTTATTTTTTTTTTAAATAAGGAGGGATAAGAGGGCTGTTGGACAGCTGAACTATTTAACTGTCTTCTGCACGTGTGACAGAGAACCTTTAAGGGTCCTGAGCATCTCAGCCGCAGGTGAAGCTGAGCGGAGGTGTGTTTGCATTAATATGAAGACACTCCCCTGTCACTCCCTCCTCCACTACGGCACGTGGAATACACTAGAACACACACAGATACACACTCTGTTCAGGGGGTGATACATCTTCAGTTAACAAGCTGCTCTATTAGTTGCTCATAAGATACTAAGATAAACTAGAAGACAATATGAAAAATGGCATTGCATCTACAAATTCTTCTACTACTATTACTATAACTTGCAATAACAGGTGAACAGTGGGAATATGCCTCACATCCTGATTAAAGCGGAGGAAGATGATCATCAGTTAGTTTACACAAAGGTCGTAAAACAACATCAACTAATAGAGGAATTACATGACCTTAAGAAAGTCTTGGAAACTCCTCCCTCACTTCCATGTATGTTAGAAGAAAGACAAACAGTTGCCAGCTGGAAGCTCATCCCTAAACTCCCTAAAACTCCCTAAACTCATCCCTAGACTTGTGCTTCCGCCTCTCCAACACTACGGACACTCTCTGCTTTGCTCCTGCCTGCTTATCTATTTTTCGGCAATATTTTTCTGTTTTTCCGGCTGCAAAGCACAAAACTATGAGTGGGAGTTCCTGTTGACTACTAATTCTACAGGATTAAAGTGATCAGAGGTTGTGATCACCTATTTTCAAACTTTTTCACCATTCGGGATTACACGATGCCTCCTCACACTCTAGAATCTCTAAAGTGCTCAGAGTGCCATAAACTGCTACAGAAGATTGCTTTACTAGAAACCAGAATTTTTGCATTGGAAAATGACAGAGAACTTCATGACACACTTCCAATGTCTTCAGTCGGTGAGTTAAAACAGCCTAGAACTCAGGCTCAGAGTGCTAATGAAGTGCCAGCATTGAATGATTCCATAACCTTCCCAAAACTTGGTAAACCTGAACCAGTACCAAAGAAACTAACTGAACAGACTGAGTCTGCTACCCACTGGTATACGCTCGGCGCAAAGCCCAAAAATAATCACACAAATAGACAGCAGACTAATGCAAATAAGAGACTGCAGTCATCCCCGACATTACGGCTGGAAAATAGATTTGAACCACTATTGAATCAGAAATGGCGACCACTATTGATCATTTGCACAAGGAAGAACGGCAACGAACTAAGGTGCGCACAGATAAAGGGTTAAAGTCAAAGGCTTGGACGGACAAGAAACCTGGCCCCCCAGTGGAGCAGACACCTGTGCTGGACATTCTCATTGTTGGAGACGCCGCTATCAGAAACATAAGCGGTAAGATGATCAAAACATGTTGTTTTCCAAGTGCAACGGTCTGTGACATCAGTGAAAAAATCCCCCAAGTACTGTCTGACCACCCAGAAATGAATCAAATCATTGTACATGTGGGGACAAATGATATTCGCAGAGAGCAGTCGGAACTGCTAAAGCTGGACTTCATTGAACTTTTTAACAGACTTGGCAAACTAGAGATTCAATCCTTTATCAGTGGGCCATTACCAACAGCTGACAGAGGAATCAATAAGTTTAGCAGGCTACTTGGATTAAATACATGGCTGTCCAAAACCTGCAATTTAAAAGGACTGAACTTCATTGATAACTTTAACCTCTTCTGGGGGCGTAGAGACCTTTTCAGAGCAGATGGCCGCCATCTAAACGGGTCCGGAGTGAAACTACTAACGGACAATCTCCTCTACTCCCTTCATCACCCATCTGCCCCCCTTCCGGATGCACTCAACTCTGACACACTTCAGTCCCAACTTCAACAGCAACCCATAGATGACCAGTCACTCTCACCGCAGCCCCAGTCCTAGCCTCAGCTTGGAGCTCTCTGTTCCTCCAGATCACCCTCCCCCTCCCCCTCCCTCTCCCTCTCCCCCGCCTCCCCTCTGTTAGGATTCACAGATAAGATGGAAGAACTGGTGAATGCCAAAGGACTTAAACTCACCCCCCGACCCCTTCCCCGCCCCGTCCTAGCCAGCCCTCAGGCTCCACCACCCCCAAAGCCCCGCTCTTCAATTCTCCCCCTCGTCCCCCTCGCCCATGCCCCCCCCTATTCAACTCCCAGACGTCCTCCCTCAACCTTCATCCATCCTGGAGGCGCCAAGCGCACTGTGTCACACTAGCATTGCTGATATCAACACCGGAGAAGCAAACAACTGATGGCCTTGGGGTCCCCGCTGCAATGTAGCTGGTATTCATGAAATTTCCCATATCAAGCTGGGACCCAGTACACGTATTGCTGGATCACAACCACCACCAAGAGTGGAGGTGTTGCAGCTCTTTTCTCTGATGTGTTTCAGTGCAAACAGGTGTCTTTGGGGGATTTTACATCTTTTGAATACCTTGCTTTTACTTTGAAATGTACTATTCAAGTTTTATTTCTGATTGCATATAGACCACCTAAACAGTCCAACAATTTCTTTGATGAATTTGGTGAACTCCTGTCCAAAATCTCCACAGATTTTGATTGTCTGGCTATATCGGGTGACTTCAATATTCATGTTGATAATCCAAATGATAACCATGCTAGAGAGCTGACTAGAATGCTAGAGGCTTTTGGTCTGTTTCAGCATGTGTTGGGGCCCACCCACTATCGGGTCCATGTCTGATCATTTCTGTGTTTTCTTTGATGTGTCTATAAATCTGGAACTACAAGCTAGGCCAAAAATTGTTAAAAAAAGCTACATCAATGATAATACTGCTGCAGCTTTTATGAACGCCATATCTATGTCACAAATGCCCACCGCGCATTGTATTAATGACCTTGTTGAAAATGTTAATTGTCAAATTAGGAATGCCATTGATGACATTGCACCAGTTAAGGTGAAAATCTCTGGTAAGCAAAAAGCACCCTGGAGAAATGCTATGTCTGTAAAACAACGGAAAAGAGAATGCCGAAAGGCTGAACGTAAATGGCGAAAAACAAAATTCCAAGTTCACTATGATATCTACAAAGAGGAGCTTCAAAACTACAACATAGAATTGAGAAATGCCAGACAATCCTTTTTTGCCAAGATCATTAGTGAAAATACAAACAATGCACGTACACTTTTTACTGCAGTTGTTAGACTGATAAATCCCCCAGCATCAATTGCCCCAGAGCTTCTTTCTACTGCTAAATGTGATGAATTTTCCGCCTTTTTCAGTGATAAGATTGTGAGTATCAGACAAACTATCAGTGCTTCCATGTCTAACATGAAGGTTATGCCTCCATTTCCTTCACGCATAAATAATGTAAGTAATATGGCAAATTTTACTGCTATTGACTACACAACACTTGAGGACACTATACAACAGCTTAAGTCGTCCGCCTGCTGCCTTGACCCTCTGCCCACAAGCTTTTTAAAAAATGTTTTTAGCTGTTTGGCGAATGAGCTATTGCAAATTGTTAACAGCTCTCTTTGTCTGGTGTTTTCCCAAATGCTTTGAAAACTGCTGTTATTAAGCCTCTGTTAAAGAAGAGTTGCCTGGATGCCTCTGTGATAAGTAATTACAGACCTTTTTCCAATCTCCCTTTTATTAGTAAGATCCTGGAAAAAATTGTCTTCAACCAGCTTAACAACTATTTAATTTCAAATGCCCACTTTGACCATTTCCAATCAGGATTTAGACCTCAGCATAGTACTGAGACGGCCCTTATTAGAGTTGTGAATGATCTTCGTATGAACACAGATTCAGGCAAGCTTTCTATCCTTGTACTTCTGGATCTTAGTGCTGCATTTGACACTGTTGATCACACAATATTATTAGATAGACTAGAAAATTGGGTTGGACTCTCTGGCCCAGCCTTAAATTGATTCAAGACACTACCTGCAAGGCAGGAACTACTTTGTGTCTATCGGTGACTTTGTCTCTGAAAGGGTCAGTATGACATGTGGAGTTCCACAGGGCTCAATCCTCGGCCCTCTTTTATTCAACCTCTACATGCTTCCACTAGGACATATCATACAGAAAAATAGCATTCACTACCACAATTATGCAGATGACACTCAGCTCTATATATCTCTGTCTTCAAGTGACTTTGGTCCTGTAGATTCTCTGATTCAGTGTATTGAGGAAATTAATGACTGGATGTGCCAAAACTTTCTTCAGCTAAATAAAGACAAAATTGAGGTAATTATCTTTGGTACTAAGGAAAAGAGGCAGGCAATTAGGGCTCACCTTGACTCCCTGTCTCTCAAGAGTAAAGACCAAGCTAGGAATCTTGGTGTTATTATGGATGCTGATCTCAATTTCAACAAACATATCAATACCATTACAAGATCAGCCTTTTATCATCTTAAACATATAACCAAAGTATGGGGTCTTATGTCAAAACCTGATTTAGAAAAGCTGATACACACTTTCATTACCAGCAGGTTAGACTACTGCAATGGTCTTCTCTCCGGTCTCCCCAAAAAAAACTCTGGGTTACCGCTCATTCAGAATGCTGCTGCCAGAGATCTGACTAAGACTAAGAAAACACAACACATTACACCAGTTCTTAGGTCACTGCATTGGCTTCCAGTGTGCCATAGAATTGATTTTAAAATTCTGCTGCTTGTCTATAAAGCGCTAAATGGCTTAGCTCCAATATACATTTCTGACCTGCTCTTAGGATATGAGCCACCCAGACCTCTGAGGTCATCTGGGACCGGTCTGTTAGTTGTTCCCAGGGTGAAAACTAAATCAGGTGAAGCTGCTTTTAGTAATTATGCTCCCAATTACTGGAATAAACTTCCAGAAGCACTGAGATGTGCTCCCACTGTCAGCTCTTTTAAAAGTTGTCTCGAAACATTCCTTTTCTCTGTGGCCTTCTGCTAAATCATCTGTATGTAGATGTAACATGTGTTATCTTTATTTATTTCTTTTATTTCTTTTATTTATGTTTTACCTATTTTATACAAAATTATTCATCAATTGGCGTCACAAACAGGACCCCAACAGGAGTCTAGAGGAACTCTGGTGAGTAGTTTATCCGCTCTGACGGGATCCTCAAACCTGTATTGAGAATTGAAGGATTTCTTGAAGTTTATAATTGTAATTGTTTGGATGATCTGTGTATTGTTCTACAGGAACATTTACAAGTCCTATAGGGGCTGTGGGGCCTGCCTATAGGGTGGGGAAAGACCACTGGAAAGACTCTAGGCTCCTTCGAAGAATCCTTCGAAGAATCCTTCAAGATCTCATCTAAATTGATTTCCTTTTGAGAGGAAAAATTGAGGGAGTCACTCTCAGAGAAGTTATACTGGCTGACCAGAGGCGTCACCAGTGTAAGAGTGACTGCTCAATATCTTTATTTCTTTCGTTTTTAATGCCATTTTATGTATTTTTTCTGTTTTATGTGAAGCACATTGTATTTGCCTTGTGTATGAAATGTGCTATATAAATAAAGTTTGCCTTGCCTTGCCTTGCCTTGCCTTGCCTAAACACACACATGCTAAACATACAGGCAGACTATTACAGCACTGGTTATTGCAGTACTGACTCCTTCATTTGTAGTAGGGGAGACAGCCATGCTGTCTCCTCGTCTGTATAGTGTTGAACCTGTCAAGCATCAAGTGTAAATAATGTGCATCTGTGCTGGGCCCCCCAAGGTATTAGAAAGATGCACGACAGGTTTTACTCAGTCAAGCATCACAGCTCCAGCATACAGGGAGGCAACAAGGGTCCAATTTATAGAAAGGTATATTATTCTTCAGCCTATTTTAATAGCAAATTCATAATAGTGGCTAACCAATATGGGGTGATTGAATAATCAAATTCATAAAATGATCTATAGGATCAGTTCTTAAAAAGTGGTCATAAAATTGGTGGCCTAAGCTTTAAAACCAACAAGATGCACTAGTAGAAGATGGATTCGCTCCAAAACTATCTTGTTATCTCAAGCTTATCTTATCTTGTTATCTTTTTTTTTGTCCGTAACCATTTTTAGCATATTCATTTTGCCAGAAAAGTTTCATTCAACCTTTTAAAACAATGTGTTCAAGTTATTTAATCATTCAAGTGTACATAGAAATTCATAGAAATCAGAAAACACCCCATTTGTGTACATGAATATATTTTGTATTCTAATTAATGTATCCTGCTGGAAAAGCTGTGGCTTTTTGTCAAAGCTGGGTTGTTCTGGTCTAGGTGTAGCAGACACCTGTAGCTAATAGAAATGTACACTATGCTTGGGAGGTCATTGAAGGTGATTCTATTAATACATTCAGGCTGTTACTGCACCATTTTACCACTATGACAACTGATTCATTGTTTTTGATATAACACTCTGTTTCAGCAGAACAAGATGCATTGTGCAGATAGCTGAACTTGATAAAAAACATGCACAGCATTGTCCCACCTCCATAGTGGCCTATTTCATGAGAGAGAATATGAGAGTTTTGTATTTGTGATTCTCAAGCCTGAGAAAGACAACAACTTTGAATGAAGGCCATGTGGGTCCATGTAAACATGTGTCCAATGTAAGCCAAAAAGCACCAGTCAGAGTATATCTGACTGGTGGTATATATGACTACAGTCAGTGTGGGAAAATGGTAAATGTATACACACCAACTGGCTATTGTATACAGTGAGGCCAGTCTGGAACTGCCTGTCCTGTAGCTGTGTATCATGTGGGCGAGGTCATGTACAAAGGACTCTGGAGAAAATACAGAAGCTCATAAACAGTCGCTCGCTGCCCTTCTGATACACTAGTGTGACTCTGCTATGATGATATGATGGTGACAAATGGATACAATGACTAGATATAGTCTGGAACTAATAGAAAAAAAAAACGAGTTACATGTAAAATAGATGTAAAATAATGTTAAATGTAGCCTAAACATTCTAAATTAAAGTGTTAACTACTGTGCAGCCAGCACTGTTCTGATATTGTTAAATAATTCAACAAAGATGCAATAGTCAGTATGATATTTAAACATTAAATAAAGTACAAGCTACATCATGAGTCAAGTAATATCACATTAGTAATTTAATTCAAAATGTTCATACTTCAAAACCCAAGTCCACAGTCGATGCTGTGCTCTCGTCTCTTTCATCCCGCTCCACCAAAATACTTCAGCTGAGCCACTGCAGAGATGCATTAAAACATTTATCAGAACTTACAGCTGCCATAGGAAACTTTGTATGATGGCGGCCCCAAATGGCAGCGAGAGATAACTGTTTGAACTTCAACATCCAGTAATCACGCGACATGATTTATGTAAACTGCACACAGCACGCTCATGTTGACCAACACGACCGGTCTGTGATGCTCTAGACCAAAGGAACGAGAGAGGCAAAAGATCTAATGCTGGTGAGTCCAGCTTTCTCTGGATGGAGCACAGGCTTAGTTTGTATTTCACTCTTAAGTTTCAATTTGTCACTTCCTCTGGGCAGAGAAGTGTACATACCCGACGCCTGAATTTCATTTGAATCTATGGAGTCTCAACAGGAGGGGACGCTCTTCTCTGTTGTAGCCCCACTTTGTGATTTAGTCTGATAAAACAGGTGTGTGTTTACAGAAAAATCTTGCCTAGTGCAGCTTTAATGGAAACAGCATGTTGAGAATTTAAAAGGTCTGACTTCATCCACATACTTTAGCCTTCGTCATACCTACAACAGACATCAGTCCACTCATACTAGCTGTAATGTTGATAGCCATATAAGAATACACTAAAATATAGACTAATTCTAAACATGCTGTTAGCCTATTGCTCGGATGTTGTGTAGTGAGGGGCATGCTGTGCTTTTCCCCATTTAAACTCATTAAGGCTGCAGGAGGCAACTTGTGGCCACAACCAATGTGGAGTATGAAGGTATTTTATAGCAAAACATCTAAGAAGTCACACGATAGAATTTACATTCAGACAATATTTTAACTAAGCAAACAAACTAAATATGAATATATTATGATAAATGTTGAAAGATGATAAAACATACATCACTAGGAACCATAAGGATGAGCATATTTCTAACATTGTGAAGTTTATATGATGTGTTTTCTGATCTCTAGGAGAAAACAGGAAAAACTGCTTTAAGCAGCTTATCTGATTGGCTACACAATTTCCAAGTTTATCCCTTAAGCAGAAAAAGAAGGGGAGAAGGTTGGGCGGGCAACCTGTATGGCCATTGACACACACAGTATTTTGCACACATGAGTATACAGTAGTATGCATGTATATGTGAGCATTGCATATGTGTATGTGTGAGTAAATGTGAGCCATGTAAATGTAATCAATTATTTCATATTCAGGCCACATTAGGTGCTCAGCAGGCACAGCGTGAAGTCAAGCCTGAAGCTATCGATGATGAAGGTTTGTGAGAAACAACAAAATCAAAATCATAAAACTCTGCTAAATGTTTGTCATGACAACCTTCCAAAAGCAACTTAAAATCACTATAGAAGATATGTTTATTTTATCAAATGTTTAATCTCAATAAGAGGTAATGAGCATGTTAGCGGGTGAACATACAGAAGATCACTGCTCTGGCTGTCTGCTCACCCACAAGGAGCCTCATTAGAGTGAGTGAGCAGGCAGCCAGGCTCATTGCTCTTATTGCTTGGCTTGGCATTGTTACCTTGGTGATGTCATTCTGGCAGATGATGTGCTCCTCCTCAGTGTTGATTTCTCAGGATGTGTGATGTTGATCCCCTTTGCCCTGACAGCCACTGTCATGTTAATCTATGTATCTTTATCTACAGTTTTGTGTAGCTGAAAAAGATTTGTGTGTGATTTCTTGATCTTGATCATCATGCTGCTCAGCAGTATCACTACACTGCTGTGATTCAAAAGCGCTCTGTGAATAGGAAACTAAATAACTGAACTGAAGGTAAATTCACTCAGTGGGCTCTTACTCTGCAGGGGAGACAGCAGGTTTTGGGGAAGATGCTGCAGGCCTTCACTTTAAAAATGCTCTCAGTATTCTGTTCAGGTTCCTGGCTAATAAATCCTTTTGTTTGTTTTCTAGACCACGGGATAGTTGTGTAGAGTCATGTTGTGACGAGCCAGTACTATGAACATTAACGTTTGAACAACGTATCAGTGCAGCTTGAGTGTACATGTGCTGAGATTAGTAAAAACAGCTGATGATGGTGGGTGACCTAGTCTTGACTAAAGCTTTGTGAGAGACATGACTACAAAACCTGCTTAATTTTAATCACCTCAGCTGTCAGTTGTGTTATATTTGAAGGAGCAACAGTCAGGGGCGGAGCTTGTCTTTCGTGCATATGGGTGCAAGCTCTCATTCTGTCTTTTGTGTTTCTCTGTTGTCTCACTGCATTGAATTTCCCTGTGTGGGATAATAAAGTTTATCTAATCTAATCAAATCTATAGCTGTGATCTCTGTCTACCCAACCCTGTTACAGGTCTCAAAGGACAAAAAATAATGACTTGTCAGCATACTAAAATTAGTTAAAATTCATAACTATTATGCTACAGAAAATGCTGCACTAATTCTCAGTGAGCTGGTGTGTGTATCTGTTTATTACTGTCACATTGATAAGGAATATACTTATTTGGGTGCCTCTTCATCTTTTAATGGAGACTATGATACCACTTGACAATTTGTTTATTTCATTGAGGTTTCATCAAACATCAACAACACATTTCAGAATTTGAGCATTGAAATGATGAAGGACGTGTAGGTGTAATTGATCAGCCTAACCGAGTCAATTTGTAACTTTAGCACAAAATGGAACAAAGTCGTACTTCAATACAGCAGTTACACACACAAGATGGCTTTGGTCATAGGTTATGAATCCATTAAATGAGCAGTGAGCTGCTGTTCCAACCTGAGAAACTCTTCATCAGGCAGAAGATACCTCTGAATGATGTCCATCACGTCTTTTTCAGTTATGTGATCATAGTCCTGCTTGTTCTTGAATGGTAAATGTCCAGCTAGCTCACATAGAGCAACGTTGAAAGCAGATTCCTCTTTGGCACCAAAGCAGGATACTCTGGGCCATACAGCGATACGCACACCTTTTCTTGAATTGTGCTCCTTTTCATTCTGTATGCAATCAGACGGCGGGCATCCTCTGGTCAAGAACAGGTTGTGAGCCGTATTACCATCCACAAGGAAGTCTGTGAGTCGACAAACGGCCCTGGAGACTTCCTCCAGACCCTCAGACTCCGTGTAAAACAAAAAGCCTGCAGGAAAGCCCATTAAGCGATAAAATCCCTTTTCAGGAACCAATGGTTTAACTGGCATAGATTCTATCTTTAGCTCATGGTCCAGGTAATATCCATGTAGGTGTAAATGATTGACAGATGCAAACGCTCCCAGACTGTTGAATCCCATGCGAAAGCCGGGGTCCGAGCTCAGGAGCACAGATTCAATTCCAACCTGGATGGAGAACTGGGTCAGGATCTGCGGAAAACAGCGTGAGGGATCTGGAACAAACAGGCAGTGTCCAAACTCCAGAGGACTAACATTCACCAACACAATCATCCTACAGTGTCGAGGTAACGGCTCATTCCCACGTACAGCTGAGCCTCCTCCAGTGTGCTTTATCATCTCAAATATGATTTCTTCTGGATTGATTTTGTTGAAATTGAACTGCTTGGCATTGAACTGTTGCTGAATGCTCAGTATCTCCTGAGGCTTTCTTCTCTCTATCCCTCTTTGGATATTCAACTGGGCGACGTAGCCGTGTCGGCCAGGTAGAATACGCGTCTGCAGGTCGCCCAGGTGATAGCGGAGGATCCCCCTGTGCATCCTGTCCGTCCAGCCGGCTTTTACAGTCTTGTCAAACGTTGTGGGCGGCGATGCCATCCCGGATCCGCTTCCACTGGGCCGACGCAAATCTGTGACAAAGTCCTGGTTGCTGTATGTAAACTGGAGCGCCATGGTTTGTTGATGTTGAAGCAGAGAGGCAGGAGATTCATCAGTACAACTCAGTGTGGTTGGTCAGTGTGGTATCGTCCTGCTGAATCACCTGGAAACCATCCTGGTCACCTGAAGAGCCAGTGGACAGAAATTGACAAATCAGGGGTGTAGTGGAGGGTAGACCCACCTAAATTCAACTTTTTTAGGCTGAAAAATGTTCATGACAGAAATTCATAATCACTGTAAACAGTAGCAAACTGATGTAACTTACATAAAGAGTGGGGAAATGCAAAAATGAATACTTTTCCTTAAAATATAGCTGACTTTTACTTTAATTGATGGCCGTTTGCCAAATAATCACCGACTGGAGGTGACAGTTTACCCACCTCTTTATTCGCCACGACATCACTGAGTGAAAGTCGATATCTGGGACCAAACACACTCATCAGGTTAAGTCCCAAGTCAAAGAAAAGGCACGCCGAAGCCCCTTCACAGCCGCGCACGTTATCCAGCACCGGCCGGTAAGCATGTCAGCTTCCCTAGTTCCGTGCTCTTCTTCATCGGCAGAAATTAAAGTACTTCCGGTTGACTTCTTTTTCCTCTCCAGAATAAAAGTACGATATTCTTATGAAAACCACCCCCTCAAAAAATCCGTTCATTATATTATGTTACAGAGTGAGTGGGTCACTGGTGGTCCGCAAAGATTTTACACATCTAGGTCAATGTTGAATTTGATAAAAGTTGGAGGAGGCTTTTCTTATAAAGTCTTTTTTTTTTGAGAGAGTAGCCTATTTTGTCAATCCCTCTCAACCACCTATATTATTATTAGTAGCAAACTATTATTATTATTATTAGTAGTAGTAATATTGTTATTATTATTGTTGTTCATTTATTCAGGAGAGGCTGGCTGAGCACAAAAAAATTGGTAATCCTTTATTTTAATTTTAATTTTAATTTTAATTACAGTGTAACTAGTTTGTAGTTATGGGGTACTAATAAAATAACAATGCTGTAGTTACAGTGTAACAAAACAAGAAGTACGGAAATTAAGGGGTAACAATTTTGTAATTATGAGATATTTATATGGTAGTTATGGCATAATTACCAAAACAGTTAACTATTTTCGTAATTACTGCATACTTAAAAAATAATTACAGGGTACAATAACGTAATTACGGGGGACTAAACTAATGTTATCGGTGCTTAAAGGTTCATGCACTGGGAAAAAGCCATTGTAAAGTGCTACCCATGTTTCTATTAACTACATGGGTTGATGCACAGGTTTTCTGGAAAAAATAAATTCTACACCTGAAAAGCTGAATTGAAGATTAACTATTTTTATTTTTATTTTTATTTTCCTAAAGTATCCCCTCAGATATGATAGTAGGTAAGATTAGAATGAGCTAATTTGTGGCTTAAAACAGTGAAAGTGCAATAGTAATTAGCAATTAAATAGATGTTTACCACATATATATCTTAATTCAAATTCCAAATACTCAGTTAGTTGTTTTTTAATCATGTGTAGTTTATAAAGCATGTACAAAGCAAGACATCTCTGTCATCAAAGTTTACTGGAGCCTGAGCTTCATCTGATGAATCATAATGCAGCTGGACAGAATGCAGCAGAGTTGACAGAATTTAGAATGTCAGTGTCATAAAGGAAGGATTGACCTGAAGACAGACTCAGACTCACAGTTTCATCTCTGCACATTGAGAAAGAAAACTCACGTTGCATTCATTTGGAGAAACATCAACAACATCTACCTTTTAGGAAGGAAAACATGGAGAGTGATTTCCATCTTGGTAAGCCACATGTATTTTTAATTTTATTATGGAGCAGGAAAAGATTAGTACAGAGGATTTTGCTGAACAGACAAACAAGAGACAGACAGTCAGGATAGACTAGTTGTTTGTGTTGAAGGATTTACATTTGTGTCCAGTTCTTCCTTAGTTTGATTTATATTGTAAATTCACAGTTAGATTTGTTGTTGAAACAAAACTATGATGAAGGCATAAGATGAAGCAACAAGCGAAATGCGTTGTTCAATCTTTAAGCCTATTTTTGCAAATGTTATAAGAAAAATAAAGATGTGAGTAAATTGCCAACAAAGTCTAACAGTGTGCGGTTGGATAATTCCTTTATATGGACTATGATGAAGCATGTTGACCTTGAATGAAGCTACATCAGGTGGCCTTATGGTTATTTGATTATTAAAATGTTGCCATTGCATGTTTTTCTGCATCAATGCAAATGGTCTCTCGACTCAATGCCCTTAATGACGATCGCCATGAAAACATCAAATGCATGTTTGCGAAAGTCCTGAAGAAGGAGCATTATCTTTATGCTGAAGCCTCTAGTTTCTCTGGAGTGACTGCTGAGCTCGACTGTGACCTTTCACCTCAGTCTGCTGTTGGTCTCGGCTCCAAACCTGCTTGTGGTTTTGAGAGCCTCAATATATGGGAACCAATAGCCAGTGCAGCTTCATCAGCATGCAAACTTCTCTTGGATGTGGACAAAGGAGACCTTCCTGCCAGAGAGAAAGAGTCTCCTCTCATGACCCAGGACACAGCGTTAGGTAATGGTGGAACATCCATCCACCCAGCTCAGTATGTTGAAGCTCAGTCCAACCTGCTCCGTCTTGTTGAGGCTCCATGCCATGAGGCTCCAATGACTGATGACTTCAAAATCATTGAGAGATTGAGGCTGCTTCAGCACTCCCCCAATGGTTTTGATGATGACTACCACCTGGAGGCAGTTGGGAAGAGATACCTCTATGCTCCCCCAGGTGACACATCTGGATTTGTGGCTGACTGCTGCTCACCCTGTGGATCCACTCTGGGCTGCCTGGATGAGTGGGTACTCTTATAGTGTCTTTGCACATTTCTTTAAAACACACCTTTATTCCTGCAGTTATGGGTAACCTGTAGCCTAAAGCAGTGAAAGTGCAATGGAATTAGTAAATATATGTTGGCCATTAACATTTTCTTTACCTCTATTACTAACAATATAATCAATATTTATTCTAAATGTGGTTGTTTTGTTTTTCTGTGAGAGTCTTTTAATATACCACTTGTTTTCTGCAAAAAAAAATAAAAAAAAATATTATAAGTAAGTACAAGGTGTGCAGGCTTTATTGAATGTTAGATACAGTATATTGAGATGAAATATCAAATATGTCAATTTTATAATATAAAATGTTTGCCTGATGAAGGTCTGATGACCGAAACATCTTATTAAATTATCTTGCAAGTACAGACAGTGTGCAGGATTCTATTCCTCTCTTAATATAAAATGTAAAATAAAAACCTTCATAATCCTTTTATAAAACAATTTAGGGTCTAAATACTTACTCCATAACTACAGGGAACAAGCATAACATTTGTTTTGTCCCCCCTAATTACGTTACATTGTACCTTGTAATTATTTTTTAAGTATGCAGTAATTACAAAAAATAGTTACACCATAACTACCTTATAAACCTCTCATAATTACAAAATTGTTACCCATTAATTCCGGGACTTCTTGTTTTGTTACCCTGTAACTACAGCATTGTTCTTTTATTAGTACTCTATAATTACAAACTAGTTACACTGTAATTAGCGGGCTGTAAAATAAAGCGTTACCAAAAAATGTTATTGGACACCCAAATTATAAAGCCACATAGTAAGTCACCTGTAAATGGAGTGACAGCCTATGTGTACAATATGTGACAGTAGGCTGAGTAACTTCCCAGTTTTTCCAAGCTGACCTAATATACTATAAGCCAACTTTGCAAGACTGACCAGTTAGCCAATCAGCCATCATGGTTATTTTAGTCACTGCATGCCTTTAAAGATAAAACAGGCAGTGACTGGCAGAGCTGTGTATGTCTGCCACTGAGCTTTGCTTCTCACTGCAGTAGCTGCATCTTGAATCCACATTAATAAACACGGACAAGCAAGACAAAGGATGGAAGCAAGCAACAATAAAGTAAGTAAGGCTATGTTTCAAATTTAATACTCAGTTCCAAAAATATTTTAAGAGTTTACTTATAGAAAAGAATAATAGTTGATGACTCCTCACAATCAATTTTTGATTCTTATATTTTTCCTCTTTGGGTCTTTTCGTAAAGTTTCATAAAAGTTTCAGGATATAAGAGCCACCATGAGTCAGATAAAATTAGAGTTTAATCTGTTTGGCAGAACAGTTGGTGGTCTGGTCTGCCATGCCGTTCTAAAGTTATTTTTAACACCATCAAGAGTTACTACCAATAGACCACACTCACTAGAATATATGATAGCTTGTTTTTAACACTAAAGTTAGTCTTCAAGTTAAATTTTTGTCAAGATCTTTTATGTATGATCACATTTTTATAGCAAATATTACTATGGTAATAAACATATACTGTCACTGTCCTGTCTACGAGGACGTAAGGGATGTACTTTTTAGTAAAATGTCCTCTATTTATGTTGATTTCTTTGGGCTGGATGATTATGAAAAACTTGAGTTGTGCTTCAAGAAGGGAATCTTTTCTGTAGCAGATTTTATTTGCCAAGCTTGGGAGAGAAGGCAGAATATTTTGTTTAAGATCGAGCTGTATAATAATCTGTAATTTTGTAATGAAATGAAATGTATGACCACTGCAACTGTAACTTTGGTGTCTTGTAAACCCATGAGGGTTGGGCACTTTGTGTGCATGACACGAAAATAAAAGAAAATCAATCATAATAAAAGAAAATCAATATACCTCCCAACAGCAAAACAGTCATATCAGTCACAGTACAATAAGGGAGAAAATTGTTTGCCCTAATAAAGTGTCTGCTACTCTGTTTGATTCTCTAGTCTCTGACAATTTCTTTCTGTTCTTATTTTTCTAGACGGGAACTACAGCTGAGGATAAAGCTCACCCTCCAAATATAAATGTGACACCAGATCGAGAGCTCACCCCAAAGGATTCCCAGTCACCCTCTAAACTCATTGTCCATGGTATGTCATACACTCATCTCATCACCATCTAGTCTAGACTGTAGACATTGTTCTGCTTTAAATTAAAATAAAAAAATATTTGAAATAGGTTCTAAATTGTAACAATTAAAAATACAATAGAAATGCCAGTTTAAAAACTTTAATAGTTACCAGAAGCATTATAGTATTTTTGAACCAAAAATAATGTCCTCAGAAGTATCTTCTTATGAATTACATGATATATTTTTTCTCTGAGATGCCAAATACATACTACAGAATACACAAAAGAAATTAAAATATTTCAAATACACGCAGAGCAAATTTAAACTATACTTTTTTTAAATAATTTAATGTGTAGCCAAACTATTCATAACATCCATGTGTCCAGACAAGGACATTTACAAAATCACATAGATGTCTTTGGTTTGCCATGAAACATATAAATCTTATACATTTAGTCTGTACAGTGCGCTCATCCTTTGTTACACTGATTCAATATTTTTGTGTCTTCACACCAGGTCAGCTTGCCAGTTCTCTTGAGAAGGGCAAGCACAAACCTAAGCTCCTAGCTGACCCTGTGACAGATAAGGAAAATGCTGTTAAGCCAAAACTCCAGATAAGTTTGAGCACATTCACTGTCAAGTGTGGTGAAGATCTGAAAGTAGAGATCCCAGTGACCGGGCTCCCAGCACCGAAGATTGAATGGAAAAAAGATGGTCAGACAATTAAAGAGACATCAAGGCTGGAAGTTTCAAATACATCATCATCAACAGTTCTTCGTATCAGATATGCTAACAGGGAGAATTCTGGCCAGTACTCTATCACAGCAAGCAACAGTGCTGGAGCAGTTACGGGAGAAATTACTGTGGTTATTCTTGAAAAGCCTGACCCACCCACAGCGCCTGTGAGGATCGATGAGGTCAGTTCTGACTTTGTCACCATTTCCTGGGAGCCACCAGAATACACAGGAGGTTGCCAGCTAGACAACTACATAGTGGAGAAACGTGACACTGCAACTACAGAATGGCAGATTGTGTCAGCAACTACAGTAAGAACCACAATCAAAGTCACCAAGCTGAAGACAGGTAGTGAATACCAGTTCAGGGTTTTTGCAGAAAACAGGTATGGAAAGAGCACTGCAATCAGCTCCCCTACTGTTATTGCACAGTATCCTTTCACTGAGCCCTCCGCTCCTGGCACCCCCTTTGTGTCCACAGTGTCAAAGTACAGCATGGTGGTTGAATGGAAACCTCCTGCCAAAGACGGAGGCAGCCCCATCATCGGCTATCACCTTGAACGCAAAGAGAAGAACAGCATTCTATGGACCAAGCTGAACAAGCTTGTTATAACTGACGCTCGCTTCAAAACATCTGGACTGGAGGAAGGCATTGAGTATGAATTCAGAGTGTTTGCTGAGAATATTGCTGGAGTCAGCCCGTTTAGCAAGATATCTGAATGCTACGTGGCAAGAGACCCCTGTGACCCACCTGGGAAACCTGAAGCTATTGTCATCACTAGGGAGAATGTCACCCTCCAGTGGGCAAAACCCCAGTATGATGGAGGAAGCACCATCACAGGTTACATTGTTGAAAAGAAGGAGCTGCCCGATGGCAGGTGGATGAAGGTGAACTTCACCAATGTTATTGAAACTCAGTTCACAGTCACAGGCCTGACAGGAGGCGAGAATTATGAGTTTAGAATAACTGCCAGGAATGGTGCTGGTGTTTGGAGCACACCCTCTGAGAGTACAACGATCATCGCTCAGGATGTTATTGAAGCACCAACAGCATCCATGGATCCTAAATTCAAGAGTGTAACTGTTATTCCGGCTGGTGAGACATTTACTATTGATGCTGATTACTTGGGGAAGCCCCTCCCCGAGATCAAGTGGTTGAAGGATGGAAGGGAAATTGACAAAGGTACATCCAGAATGGAGGTCAAAACCACCCTCACTCATACTGCTCTGACTGTCAGGGACTGTACACGAGTGGATGGGGGACACTTTGTCTTGAGCCTCAGTAACATTGGTGGAACTACATCTATCCCAGTTAATGTGAAGGTCCTGGATAGACCTGGTCCTCCTGATGGGCTGCTGAAGGTGAAAGTTGTCAGTGCAGAGAAGTGCCACCTTCACTGGAACCACCCCTTGAATGATGGAGGTGCCAGTGTTTCCCACTACGTCATTGAGAAAAGGGAGACTAGCCGCGTCTCGTGGACCGTGGTTGAGCCTCAAATCCAAGCTGTCAGTTACAAAGTGACAAAACTGGTGCCTGGCAAAGAATATATATTCAGAATTGCTGCAGTGAATAAATTTGGTGTCGGTGAACCTCTGGAGTCAGACCCCTTTATTGCA